>NW_026556454.1:0-35822 GCF_029017545.1 Prosopis cineraria
TTGACTGTATCAATTGAGGAAAGAATATGTTGGTGCTTCATCCAAATAATGATGTTTCAGATATTCTCTGTTTGTCTAAAAATTGTCAAAGCTTTCTTTTAACTTAGGGTTTGTTTTTAAATAATCTTAAAATTTTTTTAAAAAGTTGGGTTCCTCAAACAACGTTTCATTAAATAGGCTTTGGATGTTACAAAAAGGGAATAAAGGATTAGGGAAAATATTATAATATCCCTGTCTTTCTTTTTTTATTAAATATCAATTAAAGATTAAAAATTTTGAAATATTATTGCAAGACTAACTGATTTGAAAATAATATTAGGTGAGAAAATTATAATATCCTTGTCTTTCTTTTTTTTATTAACAAATAGTTATTCGCTTGTTTGTTAATTAATAATATTCATTTATATTTGATAAGAAATTATTCGTTATTTGATAAGTTTAAAAATATGAAAGAGCTTTTTGTGGAAAGGATAAGAGTTGATTATGTTTCAATAAATAATCATATTAATTAACAAGTACTTATTTGTATTTAACAAAAAATATTTGCTAATTAACAAGTTTAAGAATTTAAATGAACTTGATTGTGGAACAAGTATAAATTATGTTTCAACAAGTAGTAATTCTTTTCTTAACAAGTATCTAGTAACATTTAACAAGATATTATTTGCTAATTGACATGTTAAAGAATATGAAAGAACTTGATTGTAAGAGGGGACAAGTGTACATCTTATTTTAACAAATAGTCATTCGATAATTAATAAGTACTCATTTACATTTAACAAGAAATCATTTTTAGTTGATAAGTTTTTAAAAAAAAAAAGAAAAGTAAGGGTATTATAGTCTTTTTTCATCTAAACTTATTTTCAAATCAGTCTCCTAATCTGCAATGATGTTTCAAAATTTTTAATCTTTATTTGATACTAAATTATCTTAGTGGTCCTTAAATGATATTTTTCCTTAAAAAATCCACTCAAATCAACTAATGTGTGTTTTCAAAGAGTTTCTTCATGGAGCATGAACTTGGCTTAGTTAACACACAATAAAATAATGAAAGCCTGCTTCTCATTTCTATATGTTATTGAGCGTGTTTAATTTATGTTGGGAACTATTAAAATTATAGTTTTGCTACAGCACAATTAGTTATTTGCTTTCATTAAGATCATGGTTTTAGTAGCTTTCATATAGTAAATCAATATGGATTTAGTAGTTTTAGATAGTTTATCTTTTCAATGAGAAAAAGAGGCATGATCAAAGTGAGTTTTCTAAATTACACACGCAGGAATCTGAACCATACAAGTTCACTGTGTATGTGAACAAATTTATATATAATTGACTTGATACCACGTAATCACAATTAGTAGGATACATTTAAACATCAACATGATAATAATACTGGGAAATGATCACAACACTGAGAAGAACATATGTCTGCAAAAAATATAACTACGTAGAGGGATCATGATAGAGACGAAAAAAAAAAAGTGACACAAATCCCTCAATCTAATCTTCTAAGGCAAAGAACATCTCCTAAGAAAATGCCAAGGTCCAGTTCCTGTCCCCATCCTGCACATAAATTTAGAACGCCAATTAAATCACCGTCGTCATCATAATATAATGTCTGCACAAACTTTCTTTTCATGATCATTTTCATTGTTCTTTCATAGTTTTTACATCATAAGTACTTGACTTTGCTGCAAAATTTACAAGGATAGTACAGAGCTGGTAATGTTACCTCCAAACACCAGCAAACATGCGCAGACCCATATAGATGGTTAGTGCAATCCATATTCCAATGAAACCGTTGCTCTTACAGAGAAGGAAACGAGATAATACTTGCTATTGACACCATGACCTGGACATGAACATTAACATGGACATTATGACATGATGATAAAATTTAAAGTATACTATATAATTTTAACACTCAGATTTCTGATAAATGCAGTTATTGTTTGATGTGTTCTTAATATTTTAGAAATTGACAAGGGAATGGAAACTTGCCAGGGAGTAAGCAGAATAGGGCAAAATCAGATGCTCCAAAGTTGACCCCATCAAAGACAAAGGCTAAGGAATTGATTGGCTGTGTAGCAGCAATAAACTGGTAGATACATAGTAAAAAACATAAAATAGTTAGAGTGTTCATACATCACTAGATTAATCACTATAACATTCAAAGATGTTTGTATGTACCGGAAGGCCTATTTTGATAAGGTGCAGGACATTAGCATTTTGGGAAAGACTCCTGCTCCAAAGTACAAACCAACCCCAACTAACAGAGAAAGTCCTAATCCCAGAACAAAACCCATCTGCAACAAGAAAAAATAGTTCATTCTTTAAAATGTTGATTGTGAGAGAAGTAGATAATGGTGAAACATATTACTATGCATAGAATTTGTGACTACCTGTAGTACTCTGGTTGCAACAGATGTTGCTTTGTCATAGTCTTTCTCAAAGGAACAAGCCAAATTGCCTGTAAGACAGAGTCTGTTTATAATCACTTGTTTTGTGTGTTTTTTTGGGAATACAGAAGAGATTGAATAAATTGTTTACCTGTACAGCAACAGCTAAACCATCAGCAAGAAGGGAAGATGTCAGCCAGACTTGAAGGCAGGTTTGAAATGCAGCCATGGGAATTGAACCCAGTCTTGCTGCCAATGAGGCTGCCAGAGTTACACAGAATGTTACTGCTACTACTCTTGCTAACAACAGCCCTCCTGTGTCAAACCACGCACAAGTTGAACATTAGTACAGCAAACTAATCTGTGAATTCATCTTTCCTATGCAGTAACAATGAAATAGAAGGAAAAAATGATGGCCATGAATAAAGATAAAAAATTGAGGACATTGAGATTTTGAATATGACATATACTAAGAAATGAGCCCCTCACCATTTTTGAGAAACCTGAAAATCTGCAAATCCTTGATACTGGGAGGTAAGAGATTCACTTTCTTCATTAGTATCATGAAGAGGACCACTGCCATTATGTACCTAAAAAGATCGGTGAAGAGGTTGAGTTACACAATATGAGATTACTTGAGAACACTTGAATTACATTAGAAAAAACAAACAAATAAAAATTAATAGAAATTCATGGGAACACTTACTGGGATAGAACATGTGCAATGGCTGCACCTCTGAGTCCCAACTTAAATTTAAATATAAGTATTGGATCCAAAATGACATTTGCGGCATATCCCAAAACTATACCAAAACAAAAATATAAATGAGCCAAGTTAGAGAAGATATTGGTTAGTTTTCTTTTTGCTGAACACTTGTTAAAATGCTAGGTGGTGTGACAAATCTAGTTTAGACTTATTTTGTTTCCACTTCTCTTCTAACATATATAGTTGAAATCATACTTTCTTCATGTAAAAAACAAAAGTGAGAACAAATCTATGAAAGTACAGGTGTCATCTATAGCATAACCTAAGATCTTAACCCACCAATGACATATAAAGGAGTTTTTGTATCCTTGAAGCCTCTGAAGATTCCTTGCATGGCCAAGGAGAGAAGAACTGCAGGAGCACCTAGTGACCTCAATCTCAGGTACTTTATTGCTGGGACTAACATTGGAGAATCCTACAGATTAGAAATAACTCAGTTATAATAAAAGCTTACAGAAGTACATTTTCCTGCGTTTCATATTTCAAGGAGGACGTGAAACATCAAAGTTGCTTACTTGTTTCAAGCCCATCACGCTTAATAGAGGTTTTGCTGCACATACAAGAGTTACAGCTTGAAGCAGGCCAAGAATTGTGCCAAAAAGTAAAGCTGTTGATGCTGAAGCAATGTTTTTCCTCTTTTTGCTTCCAATAATTGCCTTACTCTTACCACTACTAACAACAGAAGACGACTTGCATTTGTTTGTGTTTGTATCTGTTATGAAAGTCTGCTGAGTTAAAATGCTAAAATTTTAACTGGAACTTTTGGTTTGGCCTAAAATATCATGCCATAGGAAGTGATAATTATTGATACCAGAGAGCGATAGAGAGAAAGTACCATGTTTACAATTTGTATCGTTCTTGTCAGCAGCAGCTGTGTCCAAATTCTCTGGGGAAGGATGTTTTTTCATAGAGAAGTCTTTCATTTGACTGTTTTCAAGTGAAGATTTCCCAAGACTCTCGGTAGTGTCTTTGGATGACCCTTTCTCCAAGTCTTGAAGAGAATCATCCTCAGGCACGATTGCTTCTCTGGCCTTAGTACTGTTAAAAGTCAAGCTCTTCTCTGCTTCTTGAACTTTCCCAATAGTATCTTCCTCAGCAACAAAGGAAGTTGTGATACTCACCAAAGGGAATATGGTGATCCTTGATGCTTGGTTGAACAATGCAATAGAAACTCCTGCAGCTGCAAGCTCCACAGGTCCTATAAATGGCCAAAAAGGGAAGGAAAAAAAAAACAGGAAACAGTTCAGGTTAGGAATATGTAATAATTTAGTTCAGAAATCTAAAGGAAAGCCTCATTGAAAGGAAGTTTTGAAATGAGAAGACATATACCTAAGTGGCCTATGAATGCAGTGTCAATGAGAGAAGCAATGGGATCAGCAGCAACAGCCAGAGCAGCTGGGAATGCAATTCCTAGTATCTCCTTTCCAAGAGAATCCAGCTTGAAAACAAGTCTAGATCACCCCATGAATTAATGGAATCAAGGGTATTAGTCCAAATTTGCTTTAGAGATTTATGCAGTGAGATGTATTGAGCAACAGAGATATTCCCCAAGACACAAAAAATCAACAATGAGGGAAGCTAATAACTATAATATGGTTTGAGAGTTGGAGAATAAATCTTAACTGTAATTGAGATTATAACTATTTTATCAATGCTTTGGTTGAGAATAATTTATTTCTATTTCTATATTTTTCTTACCAAATAAAAATTCAGATAGAGGAGGAGGCTGATGATGATTAAAGATAGGTTTGTACCTTGCTTCTTTGAAGAAAACAAAGAGAGGCATCTTCCACTTGTTCTTGGTAATTGCATGCAAAGTGCTATTCTCAGCCAGCCATGATGATATTCTATCCAAAGCATGCATGAAAGATCAATTAGAAATCATATTTGGTTGATTAAATACAGACAGAATTATTTTCATTCTATGTTATTCAGTTTAAAATTAAAAATTAAGCTTTAAAATTATATCTAAATAACAGAAATAATTTTTTTTCTCAATTTTCCACCAAAAAACTTCTCAGTTAAAAATATTTAAATTAGGTTTTTTATGTGTTTTTCAGCTAGTGTTGGCCACCTCCTTCTCCATTAGCGAAACTTAAAACAGGTTTAGTGGGATATGAATGTTTCCTGTATAAATTTCAAATCACAAAAGACAAGACAGGTTGTGCTCAAGCCCATAAAAGTTTGAAAGTGGAAACACACGTCTCATTATAAACACATTTATTTAACTTAAAGTTACATGTTCTGGCCTATTAAATAAAAAAAAAGTGATTGCTAGAGCGTTTAATTTTAAGGAAAAGAATTGTAGTATTGGAGTGTTCAACTAATGTATCCGTGCCAAAAACCAGACAGGACGCCGCAAGATTAAGGTTTGATTCATAACACTGCTCAATGGAATTCGGATCATGTCATTCATTGGTTGTTACAGTCATTTTCTATTTGCAAAGTAAGATTTGGTTTTGGATTCTTAACTATTATATTCCAACTGTAACCCACGTTTCACTTCAGCTAACTTTAAACAGCTCATCCGAATTGGGAACATACTCATATGCTATAAATTTCTTAGAAGTATAATTTTCCAAATAATTGTTTGTGAGGGAGCTGAGTTGGTAATTCGGCAGGTCAGATTTAACTTAGATTGGATTTAAATACTCAATATATTTACAAAAACTTATATAATTAAGTTTGGCTTTAACATCTCAAACTTTTAGATTTATTTATGTCGGCTTAAATACTTAATTTGTTAAAAATCATTTTTCTTTTCCTTTTTTGAGTCAATTTCAATTTTTACCTCATCAAAAACACTACACACACTTTTATTTTACCTTTACCTTTCCTGAGAGCAAGCATTGAAAATGTAAAAACGAAAGTACATGAAGTAATCTCTTATGTTGATTTTTTCTTAATATTTAAAAAAATTCAAAACAAACAGTAATTGAAACATTAAAACTTCATTTATTACTAAAAGTCTAGTTTGTCCAAAAGTTGCATGCATGAGCAAAACAATTTATGGTGTTGCATGAACTCTAGTAATTCTGATATTCTATATGCATGTGTATACTATTATTTAATAAATGTAAGAAATTTTTCATGAAGGAGATCGACTATCATGTTTATAATATAAATATACTGAAATCATATCAATTAATCAGCAAAGACATGCAGAATGAACAGTAGAAGAAGAAACACTCACACGCACGCACGCATAACACCTTTAAGTATATCATACCTGGGAATTATATATATATGTATGTGGTTGAGATGTAAAGAAGAGAGTGGAGCTCTCTCTCTCTGGTTGGCTTCAAAACTTCATACAAAGAAATGAGTGATAGAGTGCTCCTTTTATAAGTATTCTTTGCCCACTCACCGCTCTTCTCTTTTCCTAAATCTTATTTATTTATTTATTTATTATTATTATTATTATTTTGTTTCATTCCCTTTTTTTTAATTATATATATATATATATATATCTGTGTGTATGTAGTGCACAAACATAGTTTATACCTCACTAATCTCTTCTGTTTGTCACTTGTTTTCAATTCCCATATGATGATCTTCTTATCATATCGCTCACAGAAAACTTAGATGTAGTTTTCAATGTAATTATTATCATATCATTCATTAAAAAAAAAAAAGATAACTAAATAGCCATAAAAAGGACTGATGGTGCTCAGTTTGTGTATTTATATCTTGAAAACATAATCTACTTTTTGATGATAGAGAAATCCGAATACACTATGTTTATTTATTTATATTTTCCCAAAAAGCACAAGTGTTTTTTTTTCATTCATTGATTTGTTTTTCAATTTTAGTACTTATCATGAATTATTTTAAAAAATTAATTTTGTAAATTAAAATGTTTTAAAATAAGTGGTTGAGAGTTTGAATCGATTGATCGCAACCCTTATATAAGAGTGTGTGTGTGTGTAACATCTTGATTGAAAAGGATGTACCTATTATCTTTAAATGTCTTGAGGAAAATAATTTGTGTTATTGGTGAGACCTCATCTTGTACTAAAGTAATATATAATTTATTCCAAGTGTGAGGCAAGGTGGAAGGAACAAGAGAGGAAAGTCGGAGACACGCACTTTCACTAAGTAGGTGGTCATGTCGAAATATAAAGGAAAAATAACAATCAAAAACCTGTGCATGAAATTCATATCAGTTAATAATAAGTTGTTGTCAAAATTTAAAAGAAAAATAAATACAAATGAACTGTTATTAATTTAAAATTAATTTTTAAAACTTGATGGATACTTATTAATAAAAGACTAATTCAAATTGACAAATATCTATTCAAGTTTTAAAAATGATTAATCTTTAACTAACATAAATTTCATATAGACGTCCTTGATTATTATTTTCTCAAATATACACACACACACTCACACTTTATATATTTTTTATAACCATGGAGCTATTTATATTTCTCTCCCATATCCCATAATCTAAATGTGAAGAGAAATACTTTAATAAAAAAACATGTGTATTAAAAAAAACTCAAAAAATACTAATTCATTAATTTAAGTTAAATAAACCTTTTTTTAATTGGTCCAAGCATAATGGCATAATATTTAAAGAGTAAAAAATTATTGCATAAATATGGTACATCACATCATTCTTACGATGTTTATGTTAAATTCAGTTATATGTCACTTTAAATTATTTTAATTTTTTGTATTTTCCTCCTTCCCTCATTTATGATAATGGTAGAGATAGAGAAAAGATAATAAATTAAAAAAGCACTATATTCCAAAAAATATTAAAAATAATGACACATATAAAGATTTTATTTGATTGAACTTATATAATTTTATTAGATAGAGCTAAATAATAAAAACGTGGGTGAAGAAGGTTGATGCAATGTATATTTTTCCAACTTTAGGTTACAATATATAATATAGTGCTTTCATTTCATTCCCTACTAGGTGATGCGTATATTTTTATTCCCATTTGTGGCCTAAGTGGGATTTCCAATATCTCCCCAATACATTATCTCCAGACTTAGAAATTTCCAATGTGCCTTCTGACCTAAGTTTTCTAGCTTCAGGCATTTGTCTTTTTGTGCAAATATGCATTGTTTTATATATAGAGATTATTTATTTTGTTAATTATATTGTTGGAGGAGCACTCGCAATTAAACCAAAAGTTAATCAGAGATTTTAATTATACGTAATATTTTGTTTACTTAAATAATTGCACCAGGTTAATTAGCTTCTTTGTTTATATATATGGTAGGAATAATAAGCTTGTGACTATTATATTTTGACCTAACTTTGACCTTCTATTATTTCACATTAATTGTCTAAGCAAAGATAAGTTAACTAGCCCACTAATTATATATAATTAACCATCTTTGTAATTAAGTAGTAATCAATATTTAATCCTTCTTCTTAGTCCCTTTGGGAAATTAAACCCATGACCATCACTTTGGTACCAATTAACACGCATACAAGAGCCACGCGAGAAGTTCTTACAATAATTTTTCTAATACATGACATATTTTACAGAGAATTCTATAATGTTATATTTAGATTAATTAGGATTTGGATTTGGATTTACACCAAATCTCTCATTTGTTTATATAGAAGTTTATATATGGATTTAGATTTGATTCAAATTTAAATCAATATTTTATTATAACTTTTTTTTATAATACGTAATTTTAAATTCCTCCAATATATTTACAATTTTAACTACTTCAACTTCTCTTTTTTTTTAATGTTTTTACTATCAGTATTTTTTAATGTTTTCAGAATCAGACCGGACATTGAATCAAAAAAGTCAGCGGTTCACGGTTCGCATGGTTCAACCGGTTGGACCATGATGTAATAATTAAATTAAAAAAATTATATATGTATATAATAATTTAAATATAAGAAATACATATGAAATTGCTATTTAACTTAAAAAAATTAAATATTTTAAGTTTATCATGACTTAACAAGCCATATGATACAATATAATATCAAATGATTAAAAAAATTAGTCATTTTTTTAAAAAATTTGATAAAAAATAAAAAAAATTTTGAACAGTCCGATTTTTAAAAACCGGATCCGGTTTCCAATCCGACTGCTGGTTCGAAACGGCTCAAACCGACTCAACTCTTAAAACGGTTTTTTCCTTTGAACCAGACCGGTTGACGGTCCGACCGGTCCGATCGGCCGGTCCGATCCAGTTTTCAAAACAATGGTATTTTTGTCATTTTCATCTCTTGTTGACATCTTCAATATTCTATTTTTGTTTCCAACATTATGTTTTTGTTTTGAATCTCAACTCATCTCCACTTTTCTTTTAAAATTTTTTAGCTATATATTCAAACAAAGAATCCTAAATACATAAATTTTAAATGTAAAATTTTAAGTATAAGTGTTTTAAATCTTAATTTTAAATCCAAATCCCTTAATCCAAAAAATATGCACCTAAAAATTTATAAGAAATCAACACCTTATGATGAGAAATAAAGGTATTTAAAATCAATCCAAACTAATCACACTAAACCAAACTCACGTAAACTAGTTGTAAATGAGGTTTAGTTTAGTTTTTCTTTTAACAAAACTAATTAGTTTGATTATTTGTAAATCATTATTACAAATAAGTTACAATTAGTTAAATGTTATTTATAATTGATTAAGATAATTTTTTAATTTTTAATCAAGTGTTCTAAAGATATACATTGATTTTTAATAGTTAATATACTAATTAATTGTTAAAAAATATTCTATGTGCTCAAGGGATTTTTTATTGTAAATAATAATTAAAAATTAAAAATTATTGGTGAATATAAATATATATTTGTGATTAGAAGAATATCTCATTTGATCCAAACATAAATCAAACCGAATTGAACTGTTCAAAAATCAAACCAAATTGATTAGAAAAAAAAATTGAATAGGTTATAGACTATAGTGAATTAATTAATTTGGTTTGATCTCATTTTTTTCTCAAAACAAAACAAAACCAAACCTATAAACATCTTTAGTGAAAAAGATGAGTCAACAAAAAGTATTTGAAACGCAAATTATTTAACTTAATAAAATATATATATATATATATATAGATTGCATGTAATGTTTGAGAAATAATTAAATTAATAATTTTTTCAATGAAATTAGAAAAAAATAAATTTATAAATGGGGTTAAACAAGATTAAGAAGTTGACAAGGATGAAGAAAATGGGGAGCAATTTGAAGTGTGGAAAGTGGGAGCCAAGTGTCCACATTAAGAAGAGAGAAATGATTGCAGGTAAGTACAATATTGGTACAATAGGTCCCACATATACACATTAGCCTTCTTCCTGTCTTTCCTGTGAATCCCACTTTCCCGCACTAAACATGTTGCCGTTTTTAATACGCTAGTAGCTAGGTTTCGTGTCACAAAATAAATATCACTTCATATTTAAATTATAACTTTCTACCAAAAAAAAATTGTAACTCTTAATTTAATTAAATTAAAGCACCACATATATCACCTAATTTTTAGACCGTACACTTATGATGAGTTGATCATGCATAAAAAAATAAGAATCTGTGGGCTTAGGAGATTCTGCGTTCATCACAAAAGACTATGTATTCTGTAGTAGCTAACTGGAAGTTTGTTTTAATTATAAATATAAAATTTTAATTTATATATAATATATAAATTTAAGTTATACTCTAATGTAGTTTATTCTTGGACTTCATATATGATGCATTGGGTGGGTTTACTAAATTCCTAAACAATATGCATGGTTGGCATTTATGGTTTTGTAATTTGTAGCACCATATATTTGCGTAAGAAAGGATAATAAAATTTTCAATCTCTCAATGTTATTTCAATTATCAATTTAATTTTTAGTGATTCAATTCTTTATATTTTTTTAAAATTATTATGTGAGTATTTTAAGTTATAACATTCAAAAATTGAGTCTCAAAAAATTAATTTACCGTGTGAAGTATATTAATAAGTTGACACATATAGGTAATTAATTGAAAACAAATTAGCTCTTAAGTTAGTTTAATTTTTATTAATATAACTCCTTATGTTCTCTTGTTTTCATAATTTTTATTCTGTTTTTTTAACTAAATAATTACACTTGTTTAATTAATCTACATGATTAATTGCATCAAAATATTCTATTATCCATGTAGCAAGAGTTTAACAATGTTATTACCTCCTCTTTAAACAATAAGAACCAAATTAATAAAAATTAAACTTAAAGAACTAAGAGTTACATTATCCCTACATAAGAACAAGCCATGTATATTTTCTGTTTAATGGTAAATTAAAATATCAAAAAAGATTATTCGCTGTTGTCTTGTTGATATCTCTAGAGAGTAGAGGAAGATTAGCTTTTGTTGTTAATGGTGGAAGTTTTCCTTGTGCATACCAAAACAAAAACAAAAAACAAAAACCATTTCCATATTTGCTTCTTCCTTTTAATTTATGTTCAAAACTTGAAGCATTTATGTATGTTGTTGAAAGATACATTGTTCATGTTCTTCTTCAAAAGCATGTTGGATGCAATGAAGAATATAACACACACACACACACACACACAGATATGTTATATGTACGCATGCGTCTCCAGTGTTGACATTATCTTATTTATTTCTTTATTTCTTTATTTTGGCCAAAGCAGTGTTGACGTTATGAGACTGAGCCTATGATGATTCCGTTATCAATCAATTTACACCACACCCCCCCCCCCCCCAATTTTCGGCCTCTCCACTTATATAGTATATGTAAACATTCATTTCACTTTTATACATTTAAAAAAAAATATTATAATTATAAATGTTTAATTTATTTTTCAAAATATGTATATTATTTCTTACATTTTATTAAAAATTAGTAAATTAAAGTGCTATTCTCTGTTTGGTTTTTAGTATTACATAGAATAAATGAAAATTGATTGACGTAAAATTAATATATAATATCAAAACAAAAAAATTAAATAATAATGAAAATGACATGCTTAATTAATATAAAGTCAAATGATAAATGAATACCAAAAAATTTAATTAAGGGAGACAAAAATAAAATACAAGATACGCTGGCCCCTTTGTTTTCTTTGGACCAAATCAGAAGTAATTAGGTAAAGTTACTTTTATTAGGTATTACTATATAATTATCAATTAATCCCACAGAAAGCAATTACCTTCTTCGTAAAAGACAGATATTTTCATAAATTTCGCTTTCCAATACCTTTTTTTATTTTCATGAAAATGCAGGAGCACTGACCTTCTTCTTAACTTGACCGAATAGAAATTATGTGAGAGAAAAAGAACACTTCCCATTAAAGGATTAATTAAAATAACCCCTTGATGACAATTTTTCTGTATACAGAAATTGTCAAGCCCATAGGTTTTTCTTTTTTCTTTATTCTTTTTTGGGTGTTATATGAAACCAATAGGTTTTCAAATTTATGCGTGCATACTTTTTTGTCCCCTTTGTTAAAAGAAGAGATAAGAGATGTTACATTCCACACTCTCATTAAGACTTTGACAATAATGGCGTGTTGCACCAATGACTCACCAATCGGGTGAAAATAAATCAAACCCTTATAATTTTCTTATTTTAGACTCATCCTAACTTATTTATTAAATAAATTTAAATTATATTTAAATTTTTGATTAGATTTATTTAATTAAATAAGTTAGATTTATTTTTATAAAGTTTAACCTATAAATCTAATAGGCCAACTTATATGTATATAACTTTTATGCAATATTATATACTGTATATATATAAGTTTTATCATTTAATTTTTAATTAATTTTTTTATAATTATGTTTTCAATTAGATTATATTTGTATAGTGATTTTAATATCATTATTTTATTGTTATACTGTATTATAGTCAATAAATCTTCTTTATTTTTATATATATTGTAATTGATAATTCAATTGATGTGTGTGTAGACTTTAATAATCTTAAAGCATATTTAAAACAGTTAAAATTAATATGTAAATTTATTTAAAAAGTTTACTTTAAGTAAATTTTTGAATACACTTTTAATCCAAACTATAGCCTAGACTTCTAATTTATTACACGGGCATAGACTTATTTAGTTTATTTTTCACCCCTCCTCATCAAAATTGGCTTGTATATATGTCTCATTTTCTCTCACCTATTTTTGAAAATTAGAATTTTTTTTAAAAAATCTTCATAGCTAAATAAATGGTAATTTGATATTAAATTGTTCATATGGATAAGGGAAAATTAAACTTTAACTTTAATTTTATGCAATTCAGTTTCTACAATTTTAACTCGGGTGTAATTCAATTTCTTAATTTTAACCCATTACAATTGATAACTCAATCTTTATAATTTTAGTAATTTAAAATATTAGTTCCTAAATTTCAAAATAACTTTATTCTTCATAATTTTATTTTTTAAAAATATAGGAACCTATATTTTAAATGATTAAAACTATAGATATATATTGAATTATATTGCCAAATTAAAATTTAGATACTAAGTTGCAATTGAGTAAAAAATTATAAAGATTTAATTACAATGAGTCAAAGTTAGATATTAGATTATAATGAAGTCAAAACTATAAGAATTAAATAATTAATTTTTTTATATGCAATTATGAACATAATTATGATCCCTTAATTGAAAAGGTTAAAATATACTGGTATACTTCTTTTAGTTTTATATATAAGTTATCTTCTAAAAAATTTATTTCTTTTTAGATAATATATTTATAATTTATTTACCCTTCTTTAGTTATAGTAATAAAATAGTCAAAAGAAACTTATAAGATTGAACGGTGTAAATAATGACCGGCCTAAAAAGAAATTATAATATTTGTGCATGGTAAGTGAAATGTGACTTTTCTAATCCCAACAACTAAGATGGATCTTCCATGTATTGCAAAAATAATGCGCAGTATACTACTCCATGTCTAATGCTAGATTCAATTAATGTGAACCGTCAGCTTATTATCTTCTCGTTATATAGTGAACTGTCTTTCAAACAAGAAGTTATATATGCTTATAATTAATGACCATAAAAGTATAGATATCTGAATCTTTTTTCTCATAGGTTCAAGTGAAAAATTGAATTATTGTGCTGTTATTTTTCTCTTATTTAATTTGAGAATACTATGAATTTTTAAGTAAAAATCCAAGTTCGAATAATTTACATAGCCTAAATCTCCTCTCAAATTAACTACTCCTTTTTCAGATTTTGTATTATTCGAATTGATGACTAAAACAATACAAATTATATAGATTAGTTTAACTATTTATAATTATACTGAGAGAATTTGAAGATAATATACTATAATTCATTTTGGCATTCATGCTTGTCATTTTCAATATATAGTTTATGTACCGCAGCATAATTAATTTCTACTTGTTGGCCACATAACATATATTCTTACTACATACAAGATGAATATTTGGTATATTTTTCCTTTGTGTAATTAAATGGGATAACAGATCGATTAATTAACTTTGATTATCTCTATCATGTTTCAAGTTGGGACTTCCACTTTCTTCTTAATTTGCTCTGTGCTGCTAAATTTGTCACAGTTCGGTTGTTTTTAAATGTTATCCAGACACTACCATTAGTTAATGCATGTAATTATTTGGCACCTCACAATCAGATATTTATAGTTTTGTGCTACTTAATTACTCAAAATTCTTTTTTTTAATCTTTTTTTTTTGTGAATGTGAATCTAGTATTCAAAATTCTAATGTTGGTTTCAGTTGGGTGAGACTCTCACAACTTATATACTTCTCATCCTAAATATTGGAGTTAGTTAACTAATTCACACGTATTAATTAGAAAACCTAGGTTAGTTATTTATGTAAAAAATGTGTGCTGGTTTTCTAATATATTTCTTTT
The DNA here is from genome assembly GCF_029017545.1 of Prosopis cineraria. Lineage (NCBI taxonomy): Eukaryota > Viridiplantae > Streptophyta > Magnoliopsida > Fabales > Fabaceae > Prosopis > Prosopis cineraria. The sequence goes on from NW_026556454.1 coordinate 15,009, forward strand.
AAAATTTCAAAGTTATAATATCCAAATCCATAATTTTTTGTGTTTTCAAATAACAAATTTAGTTCAAATCCAAATCTAAATTCCTGTTAATCCAAGCACACCCTTAGATTAATTAGGATTAGGAATTACGATTTAATTGGATTTTCTTCACTATCACTATCTTTTTAGGATTATTTTAAATTTTATTTAATTAAATAAAATAGGATATCTAGTTATAGCTGGATTATCTTTATTTATTTTTAAAATTAAGGTTAAGACTTGAATTAATTTTTTTTTAGAGCTCTGTAACTAGCTCTAGAAATTGTAATGATAGCCGAATTTGACTGATTAAATAAAATGTTCAAAATGTTTCAAAAGTCTCCTCCGATCCCTTTTTTTTTTATTCTTTCAATAATAATGTCCGCTTTTCTAAGCCTGTCTCTTATTGTTTCACATCAAATAAGTATGGCTTGAATAGATCACAAACATATGTATATGTGCTCGTCATCTTGACTATGCTGAAAGCTAAGGTCCAATATCTTCCTAGCAAATCCAGCCTAGGTCAGGACTTCCTTAGATCCTACCCTACACACGTCGGAAACACCCTCACAAAATTAAACTTGAGTTCTATACTATCATTATGGAACCATACCAAAAAAGATGCGTAAACAATTTGATTATACATAGCTGCTAAATTTTCTCAATCCAATGTCGGCCACCACACTCCATTGATATTTTGTTTGCGGATATCCAACGGCCTTTAGTATATAAATATTATATGACATAAATATAGTTTCGTGTGGGAATTATAAACTTGAAGAACATAAGATGATAACTATTAGATCACAAACGATAATAGCGATAATTACCATGAAAATAGCACAAGCTCGAGAGCTGGTATTAAGTAACTTTGAAAGAGTAAGTTAATGTTAACTATTATTACACTAAAGCTCATATACGGAAATATGGCCTTATAATATTTGTTGAAGATAGCATTATTTATGTTGACTTAAAAAAAAAAAGTAGGGGGTTGGAATGAGTGGGTACGTACAAGAAACAAAGATAAATGGCGTCCACTATAGACATTGTTACAACGTACGTAGGGTATCATGGGTTCATGCGCGATGACGATTAGATTATATTATAACTAGAGTTGTTGTGAGTGGTGTACCTCTTGAATATAATGTGTGGTTGTGTGCGTGTGTGTGTGGTGGGGCAACAACATCTCACATCTCTGTTCTCGTAAATATTGGATTTTCACATCGGACAGGTGCCAAACACTCCAAGCTTTGCTTCCTTGGCCCGATTCAAGGTGTTCTTGTTTATATATATTATACTTTTACAATTCAAAATTATTTAGAGATACTACCTCCATCCTAAATTATAGAACACTTTTTAAAAATTTTTTCTGTCTCAAAACATAAGACACTTTAGATAGATTAAGGTTTCATTGAATGCATCAATTTTAATATTATTCTTTCTCTCTCTATAATTAATTTATATCCCTTCTATTTTTAATATATTAAATGATAGATATTTTTTAAAATTTATATTTTTATTTTAAAAAGATAAGGTTGTTCGGTGTATTTAATGAGGTTTATTGGCATGTAAAATTTTATTTAAAAATATCTTATAATTTAGGACAGAGGAAGTATTAGTTTTAAAAATACTACTCATTTAAGTTTTTTTCAAAAATAATTAATAATGAGAATTTTTAAAAATATTTTCAATAAATATTTAAAATTAATAAAATTTTTATATTTATTTATTATTAAGTTCTCTATTTGATGAAGATAGGTGACTTTTAATAGTATTAAATTAACAGATTTTTAAGAATAAATTAAAAGTTGATTAAAAATATCATATAATTTAAAACCAAGAGAGTGTATGAATTTCACACACACATAGAACATCAGAGTGTGTGTGTGTAAGAATTAGGATAAATTTTCTCAAATCACAATATAGAACATATTTTAGATGCATTGCTTGATTTAAAATATAACATATTTAATAGTTTTTATAAGGATAAATTGGCCCACTAGTCGAAGAATATTTTGTGCTTAGAAAATATGAACTAAATTTTTAAAACTTTTGAAGTGTAACTAGTTCACATTAATATACAAATGGTTTATCATTGATATATAAAAAATTTATCATTAAAAATTTAAAAATGTACAAAAAATTTATCATTAATATATAATAGCATATCATAACTATAATAAACTTGTTATATATAATGTAAAATATAATAAATATTAAGCTATTTTCTTGATTTAATCCTATAATATGAGCTATATTTGCAAAAAAAAAAAACTATTTTTTTATAATTATTTTTTAACCATAACCTTTCTTCATATATCATTCTTTTTGAAAAAATGATGCATTATTGGAATTACAAATGTCATTATTAAATTAAAGTACCTATATAGAATAATTAAGGATATGAAATAGTTACCAATATCCTCTATATTATGATCCATATGCAGTATTTTCAAGTGAAATTTATTTCTAATGGCCGGGTTTTACAAATTCCTCTGTATCTCTTTATAAGAAATTGAAAAATAATAGTTGAAAGAATCCAAATTTTAACCAGGTAATGATGGATATAGTTATTAATTCATTGGATAATTAGGACATTAAAATTTGTTATTTAATGAGACATATAACTATTTCATTAGTAAATTAATTTATATTTACTAAAGATATATTAATTAATCAATCAAAATTCAATGATTGAGTTTCAATGGATTTATCAAACTAAAAATAAAAATAAAAATTCAAGCAGATGAAGCTTAGCTTCAAATTCTCGTCACTAAAAATGTATCCTACGTAGCCCGTACAGTAAGTACTACATTTGACGGGGGGCGCATATATATATACCACATGGATGGCAAATATGCAATGGCTAGGAATTGATTAGGAAGTGAAGAGTCGACAAGTAGTATTAAACAATTGGGTTCGATGTTTGGTATCGTAATGGTTGTGAAGGAGGATCAGGCACTGAAGATTGTGATGAAACTTAGGGTTGATGAGGCTCGGCACCATTCTGTAAGTAGACCTCACACTCACTCCCACCACAATGGGCAGCCCTCTTTCTGACTCTAACAAGTCCTCCATCTCCCTCCCTGCTCCATACATTGCCTTGTTCTTCACTCCCACTTCCATCTCGTATATCGTCGTCCCACTCTCCGCATACAATTCCTCACGGCCCTGCCCAAATATAAGCTAAGACAAAAGTATATAACATCTATATAATATTAATAAATATTTAAAAATTTGGAGGGGGTGTGGGCCCTGCTACTTATTTTGGCTTGGTCCCACGGCCCCTCCGTGTGAAGAGAGATGAGGTGGCTTACATGAGAGAGAGCAAAGGGTAAGAGGGAGAAGGACATGTGGAGAAGAGGAGGATGGATGTGAAGGCGAAAGAACTTGGATTTGTTGAGAACTCCCAGATTAATGGAGCAGTTGCAGTTAAGGATCTTGGTTGACACCCCACTTCTGTCCACGCCTTCCCCCAGCTTAAACTCCCTCACTCCTTCTATCTGCAATTTTAATAACCATTCCACTCCATCAATTCCCTCATTATTTCACATTCACAAGGGTAAAAACCTAATTTTCACAACCATTAAAAATATATTTTTACAACTATACATCAAGTATAGTAAATAGTCAATTTATTTCAGGAGCTTTTGTAAATATAACACATGTTATATAGTATAGGATCAAATTAAACAAACAGCCTAATATTTATTATATTTTGTATTATAGTCTATTTATTATATTTATTAATAATATATTGTTATATACTAATGATAAACCTCTTGTAAATTTTTAAAATTTTAGTGATAAATCATTTGTATATCAATGAATGATCAGTGCGCCAATTTATTTATTATTTATTTTATTATAAAAAAGATGGGAAGATAATGCATAATTTTTAAAATATCAAGGATAGTTTTAAATTTTTAAAATAACAAAGATGTAAATTAATCCATAATTATAATTTTCTCTTTCTTTCCCCTGTGCCCAAAAAAAAAAAACTCCAAATTAGATACGGGATGGAAGGGGAGTGCTCCCCTCCCTTTTTCTCAAATTTTTTAACCAAACAAGGGGAGAGCAACTCTCCTCACCTTCCCTCCAAAAACTATGAAGCAAACATAACCAAAGTAGAGGCATATGTTTTGAAAACTCTCTTTCCTGAAAACTTTCCTACTCTCTTTTAGAAAGCAGTGTATGTATTGTGAAAATCCATCCGAAATCCATCACACTAACATGGCACTCGTGTAGTCGTGCGGGGTAGAAGAGAAGGTTTATGGTGATCGAATATGTGTGTGTTTTCTCGGATTCTAAATCTCACACGTACTAGCTCAACATGGTTCAAATAAAAAGTCGATAAACATGAAGAATTAGAGCACACATGCATATCCCTCACTATTTCTCTGTGTGTATGTGAGAGAGAGAGAGAGAGAGAGAGAGAGAGAGAGAGGGCATATGCCGATTAGTATTGTGTGTGTGTGTGTGGGGTTTTTGGGCAAAGGTTGATTTTGATGACTATTCTAAAGCATTTTTTTAAAAACTTTACCTGCTAATTTAAAATAAGTTACATGCTTTTTTTTTTGTTTTTGCTTCATAAACGTCAACAATTAATATTCGTTACATCTATCTTGTGCGTAACATGTATGAGTAAAACCATAAAGGACCCACATCATGCATGTATGTTCATCATTTCGACTATCACTTTCTACAGCTTTTGTAGCACTGTAAGACAGTGTAATTATAAATCCTCACAACAGATGCTCATAATAATAGTTAAATTAAAAGCACATCCAATGAAGATTATGCTCTTTGTACCCTCCATTGTTACTGCTTACCATAAATCATTGGGGAAAGAGGTCAGAAGGACGAAGAGGTAAAGTTATTTGAGAAAAGGCCCAAAGTCCTTCAAGTGGATTACAGTTACAATTTTAATTCACTTCAGGGACCTTGGGCCTTTTTTCCTCAATATCTTTGTCGTCTCATGGCCCTTCTTTTCAATTTCCCCAAATCATTTGTGCCCTTTCATTTCAATCAGCGACAATCACATAGGAATGACCAATAAAACAGGGTATTGATAAATCATGAATTTTTAATAATGATAATAATATTAATTAATTAATTAATGTGAAGTGAGAGTGATACCTCGAGGGAGAGAACAGGAGGGGGAGGCTTGGTGGCAATGTAGAAAACAAGCAAGGCGACACTGAGGCTCACCAACAGTCTCCAACTTATCTGAATCCAAATCCAAGCCCACGAGTCTGTGTTCCGGTACGTCCAGTATCTCCTCCACCCTTTCTCCTTCCTCCAATCATAATCAAACACGTCATCCTCCTCCTCGTCGTCATCCCCGCGGTTCCTGTTCATTATAATCAGACGGTTGATATCGCCGTCGTTCTCCGTAGGCGCTGTGGCATGGCTCTCGTCGTACGACACCTTCTTGTGGTGGTGGTAGCAGTGGACGGAGCCGCGGGCAGGGGAGTGGAAGGTGGATGATTCGGCGTCGTTTTGAGTGAGGGTGGTGGCGGAAGGGCTTTGGACGAAGTAGGCTGGGCAGGGATAAGGGTGGTGGTGGTGGTGGTGGTACATGATGAGAGCCTCATGATCTTCCACGACAACATTGTTGGACATTGATATTGTTGTTGTGACTGAGTATGTGTGTCAGTGTGTGAGCCTGTTTCAAAACGAGAGAGCGTTCAGGTTTAAAATGGAGGAATCAAGGGATTGAACAGTGTGCATTAATTATAGGACAGAGGCATAGAGCTTTGGGTCTTCATTAAGGGACAACCATGGAAGCAAACATAATTGCCCCTAGTTAAGTATTCACGGATATCCTACTGTTTTTTTCAACCATTATATCCACACTGTCACACACCCACACACTCTTTCTCTCTCTCTCTTTAGTTGTATTATAAAATATCCCTAACTATTTTATTAAAATTAATAAAATACAGTTAAGTTATTAATTTTATTTAAAAATATAATAAATTTTTATTTTTATTTTTATAATTAAATCAAAAATTTTTAAATTTGTATCATATTTCATTTCATTATTGATGAGTTTAAATAGAAGTAAGGAAGAATAATAGTTAAATCTCCAAAAAAATGAATTAATAATAATTAAATTTTTAAAAAAAATAATTTAAAATTATCCATATAAAATTATTATATATTTAAAAATTTTAATTACAAATGAATATTTAAATATTAAATATAATTTTTAAATTGTAATAAAAAATTTTATTTATAATTATTAAAATTAATATTTATAATTTATTTTGTAAAAAATTATATCGAGAACCTAACTATCATTCTCCCTGAAAGTAATGTTAAAAATACATAATTAATATCTCATTAACTATTTTACGTTAAGGACCAAATAATCAATGTTATTATATATATATATATATATCACCTTTTACAAAAATTGATAATCTTTTTTATAAATCATTTTGTATAGAAAAATAAATTATTAATTACTTTCTTTCAATTTTTTATTTTTTATTTTTTATTAATAGAATAAAACGTTACACATAAAAAAATTCTAAAAATTAATACATTTAATACAGTTAAATTAAAAAAATTTTTATTTTAAATAATATTAATGGTTTAATTACTTTTTAATTTCATTGAAATAACTAGAAATAGTAGTTTTCAGGTTATTATACTCCTAGTCAATATACAAAATGTAGGTACATTTTTTTCAAACGCTGAGTCTTGTCATTTGACTGATTTTGATCCCTTTAATTGTTCAATTACTGAAACGGTGGTGTCTGTGCATTAATTAAATAGTAGTACAAAACAAAAAAACCCAAAAAAAATTTAAGTCGTTATTTTCTTTAGATATTTTAAATCAATTTTCAAACACTACATAAACTTGTGACAAACTTGGATTAAATTAGATTCAACTGGATGCATGGACTTAAAATTCTTGCAACGATGATAATTTGTAAAATGATTCTAATAATGTTACAGATTGTTTTATATTACAAATAAACCCACGTAGATATGTATTACACGAGATATGAATAAAAAAAGGAGTAATTAATGTGATAATTTTCATTGAGCAACGTGATTAGAAATTAAAATAAAGAAAAGGGACAATAAGGAAGAGAAGGGAATGCTGGAATTACGGAAAAGTGTGGGGGGCTTAACTCAGAAGATTGCGCCTCCAAAAAGGGCAATTTTTTTTTTAAATAATAAAAGTAATAATAAGAAAAGACATGCTTTGCACCGAAATGCCTGTGGGGGGAATGACCGCAAAGTATGCACGCTTTACTCATTACAGTGTTCTCCCTCTTTTATTAACTTTTTTTTTAATTATAAGATCTACACCCTATTATCTATAATAACGTTTTATTAATTTAATTGTCCTCCCAAATATGCTGAGGGCCCTCTGCATTATATATTAATTAATTGGATCCAATGCATGGCACGCGTTTTATCAACATAGTGCTCTAAATATTATCCCAATATAATTTAAGACATCATTTAAATTGATAAATTTAAATTCAAATTTAAAATTTAAAATCTTATATTTCAAATATCATATTTAAAATACATATATTTATAACTCTTTATTTAAATAATTTAAAAAAATTTCAATTAGAAAGAGATATGAATCAAATAAAAAAATAAAAAATGATGAGTTTATTTTTATTTTTTAATTGATAAAAGGTGATAAAATATACTAGAGCCATTGAGTCATAAAAGAATTAATAGTAAAAATATGAAGAAAATAAAATATTTGAAGTAATTAAAAATTTAAATGACTCAGATATAAAGGGAATTTGAAATTATAAAAAAATTAATTTAAAATGAATTTTGATTTGAATTAAATTTAAATTCAAAAAATTTTATATATTCAAATGAAGTACTTATCCAAATCCAAACATATCAAAAAGGACGAATTTTAATATAGAATTATCAGGTAGCTTAATTTTAATCAAAGAAACTATGACCCTTTAAACAGAAGATCTTGAATATGAGTTTGTGTAATTGTAGAAAACATTTTTAAAAAAATTACCTCTAATTAAATTCAATAATGTGTGTGTCGTGCGTGTGTGAATAAAGGATCGTTGCAGGACTAACAAGCTATGAAACTTCACTGTGAGATTATTAAAGGAGTAAACGAAAATTATATTTTATTAAAAAATGACAAAAAAATCTTTCATACTATGTGAAATTATTTTCTATGAACAATGTTCTAAATATCATCTATCCATATGTTATTTAAAATTATAGGAATTTATACTATTTGACTATTTGAAATTCGTTTATTGATCATGTGGGTTCCAGTTTGAAAGTCATTTTATATTAAAATTGGCCATTTCTTGTTAAAAAAAGATCATTTCTTTAAACCAAATCTTTATTTATTGGGGACAAAGCCAAGTTTAAAAGCTCGTTTCTATTTTTTCTATTTATTTTTTATTTTTAAAAATTAAATCTGTCATTATAATATTATAAGTTTATGCTTTAAATACAAATTAAAATGTTAAAAAATTTAAAACTAGTAATAGAAATTCTATTTTTTAAATACAAACATATATTTTGAAGATTAAATTTAATCCGAAGGCGTAAAAAATCACAATTTTTTAAGATTAAAATAAATATAAATTCAAACAAATAGCTCGATAAGCTAAATTTATGTTCCCAACTCTATTATATATATTGTCATTGGATCATTTACTTTATAAGAAATCTGATAAAACTAATCAAAAGAATTAATTTGTGTTTAAATTGAATAAAGTGTTCTCTATCCACATATCTGAGCATTGTCCTCTTCCATCGAGGATCCATAACAAGAAGAGAGATAGAGCAGGCTAAATTCGTTATCCATATCATCAATTTATAATATTCATAAAAAAATCAATAATTAATCAATTTATTCCATAAAATTTATTACAAAAGGTAGTGTGCTATTTTTATGCGTAGTATGGAAACCAGAATATACCATGGTACTTGGTACACATTAGAGAAGTAAAATATTTATAGAAAATTGTACAATGTCCAAATAAATTGTTTTCTTATTTATTTTTTTTTCCTTTTCTCTATAAATCCAACCGCGTTCTAATCTAGCCTTGTGGCCGATATACACCATTTGCCTCAGTCTTCTGTTACATTTTCCATCAACTTGATTAACATCCCAAGTTTTTAATTAATAATGTGGATTTACAGTAAATTTAATATTCAATACTAATTATTCATATCAATATTAATTGAACATCAATATATCTATCATTTAAATTAAAATAAGATATTATTTTTTTATACGGATTTCCAGTTTAATGGTAATGTTTTGAATTGGGTTGATTATTTCAGGCAAAAAAAAAAAATTGGGTTGATTATCATTCAAAATTAGCCAATAAAACATGTCTAATTAAGTAGCATGTTGTAATTTCATAGGGTTGCAAGTTTAAGTAAGAATTTAATATTTCCATTTTTTTTTTGTTTATTATGAGCAGAGAAAATGTTGTGCCCTGAAAACTTCATATGTTAAATGATAAATTTGGATTAAAATAATAGTAAGTGCTTCTGGCCAAAAAAAAAAAAAGTAAGTGCTGTGAGTGAGAATAACTGATAAGTAAGACTTGAAGTAGAGATGAATTTTAATTGAAGGTTTCTTGAAATTGAAGAGAAAAGATAGATTGTAAAGCAAGGGTGATAGAAATTTATGGTAATCATTGTAAGATAACACATATATTTGTTTAAATATACAACACTATACTTTTTGCTTTTGTATCAAGACATTATTAACTCCACTTCTCCCCACCATCATTATTCAAACCAAATGAATATATAGCATTTTTTAAAATATACTTAAAAAATATATAATTTACATTAAATTAAGCTACTTATTGTTCATGAAGTTTCTTTTCTCTAACGGTATATGAATTTGGATTTTTTTTGTAATTAGAAACCATATTTATTTGTCATGTAGTCTACAAAAAATAAGTTACATTGTTTATAATTTGTGAAAATACAACTTATTGTTGACTTATCGGTTTGTGAATTTTATTATATTAATTCCCCTAGCATTCTCTATATACTTAGTTTAGATACACAAGCTTAACTAATAATTAACTGCACACTTTTACAATTTAGAGAAATCCAAATTAGGGATTAGTAAACTATATTCCTAAGAATATTGAAAAACATGGAATTCAAGGTTCATAAATCACCTACAACATGACTATTTTTCCACTCATATAAATATTTATTGATATTTGTGGTAATTAGTTTCACCTAGCGTGGTTTAATTTCTTAAGTGTGGTTTAAATATTTGAAGGATTTGTTCAAGCAAAAATATAACTATTTGAAGGATCATAGTTAGTAGCACTCGATGATAACAAAATTTTGCACAATATGAAAACCAATTTTATTCCACGTCATTTTGTTTTGCTCAAATATCTATGCGACACATTGCTAATTATGTGTCATAATTTATAAAATGACATGTATTGTCCCATAATGTTTATCTATTATTTAAATAAAATTTCACGTATATTTAAAATTCTTCTTCTTCTTTTCAACTAAAAATATAACATGTAATGACAATAAGATGATAACTGTGTAATGTTTAAAATTACTTTTGAATATTATCAAATCTATTTAAATATAATTTTTTTTGTTGGAAAAATTTAAATATTTAATATTACTTAAGACACATGATTCTCCTCTTCCCCACTCATGATTTTCTCTTTATATAGGACTTTTTTTTTCTTTTAAATTAGGATGAAAAAAAAAAGCTTTCACGGTCTGGTATACGTTAATGTTATAAAAATATTTTCCACTCGTAACATCACCGTCGCTTTGGCCGAGTGGTTAAGGCGTGTGCCTGCTAAGTACATGGGGTTTCCCCGCGAGAGTTCGAATCTCTCAGGCGACGTTTGATTTTTTTTCTTGTTTTTTTTTTTAACCTTCCAAAAACAGAATAGAACAAACTACAGAAGAGAGACACAATAGAAATTCAATAAAGAAACTTCCAACTTAACTACTTCTGTCTGATGTGTTTACATCATCATTATACCTTGTACATGTTTTTTCTTTTTTTTTTTGTTACCTTAAACTAATTCAATAACAACTTCTGCATAAATTGTTCCTTCTCTTGTAATACACAGCAACACTACGTACAATTCAACCGCTACCCCCCCCTTTTTTCGTTTATATTTATTTATTATTATTTTTATTTTTTGACTTCTTCCTAATACAACCTTTCTCACTATTCACATTTTCTCTTCAATCTTCATCTCAAGGATCTCCTTTGAACATTATTGCACCAACCTTCCTATTCCCGCAAATTCACACAAAGTGTTACCCAAGCAAATTGTACAAGAAAAAAGCAAAACATGCAAATCCAACAGCATTAATGCTCATGAACCCTATTCACATGTAACTCCAGCTTTTTCTCTGTACACACCTGTCTATGTACCTCATACAATGGAGTTTGTGTTGGAAATTTGGAAGCTGGGTGTTTACAATTTTGAAAGACAAAGCTGAGTGAAACAATGGGATGATTAAAAAAAGGGTTTTGTTTATTGTTCTTGGGGGAACCGAATGTGGTAAAAAATGGGCCTGTGCACAGAAGGTGTTCGTGTGAATGTCTGAGAGAGAACAAGAAAGAAAATGGGAAATTCCGAAGATGGATATATAATACTCTTTCAACTTGGAAAGAAAGGAAAAGAGAACATGATATACCTTGCAAAGAACAATACTCACACGCTGCAACTTTCATTGCAGGAGCTACTGAACCTAACACAATGAGATTGGCGTTGGAATTTGGATGTGTACAATTGATGAGAAATGGCTGTAAATGGGTGACCAACAAAAGGGTCTGTGTGTTTATTGCATTTGGAGTGATTGAAGGTGAGGAAAAATGGATTTGTGCATTGAATGTGTGAATGTCTGAGAGAGAGACAGAAAGAGAAAGAGAGAGAAACAGAGGGGAAATGAAAATTTTCCCGAAGTTGGATGTTGCTCATTCAACTTGGAAATCAAGGAAAGGAAAAGAGGATATATCTTGCATTAAACCCTCCAAATCCCATTCTCCCATTCTTAAGTTTTCCCCTGATTGCCCATGATTATTATTTCCAAACCCAACCAAGTCCTGATGATGATGGTGGTGGTACTGATGATCAGTGTCATTGAAGCAACCATTATTAAAATGGTTGTTGTTGTTGTTGTTGTTGATATGACCTTTCACATCAATAGGAACAGCACTACTATTATACTTCTCTTCCATGCTTCTACTCTCTAGAGAAGGAAGACACAGGTCTCTTTCTAACCCCATTACTTTATTATCCTCTCCCTCAAATACCAACCCATTATTATAATCATCCCCATAAATCCCATCCTGGACCATGCCGCCACTACCACAACCAACTTGTGTTAAGCATGCAGGCATGTCATAAGGAATATTACTGTTATTATCCAACATGGAAAAGGGATACTCCATCAACCTTTGATCACCACCGAAAGCCATGGCCTGTATGGATTGTACGGACGCCGATGAAGATGATGATATTGATGAAGGTGATGAGTCCATGCACAAGGTCATGTTGATGAGATCTTGCTTATTGATGAAGGGCATGGAGGCTGTGGTGGTGATCCCGTTGAGAACAATATGATTTGATGATGAGTCTGTGCTGTTGTTTGGTGAAGGAGTAGCAGTGGAAGTAGTAGTAGCAGTATTATTGTTGTTGTTTTTCATCCTTTTCTTTAAAGTAGAGTTCCAGAAGTTCTTAATTTCATTGTCTGTGCGTCCTGGAAGACGTGCTGCTATCTGAGACCACCTGAAATTTTCAGAACCAAAAAATAAAATAAAAAGACCAGCTAGCTAGAGAAGACAGAACACACACACACACACACAACCCTGATATATTTACATGTGATTTCTAAGCCTGCAAAGCTACAGCACTACAACTATATAATTTAACTATGATGCATATAAAGACCTGTTGGTTAATGGGGAGCAATTGTCCCATGTCAGGCCAAGTCATAATCAAAAGGTGATGTTATACTTGGATGCTAACAAGTATGTGACTTTTGGACTCATGATAAATGTTTGATCCAATAGAAAATTAGGGAGGAAAAACTAAAGATAAACTTGAGGCATTTAATTTTTAGATAGATAATAATGTCCACGACATCATGTATATATTCATGAACCATACTTGCAGATGAACTTATCACAGAACAGTGAGGGGCTCAATCACATTAAAGTTGTAAACTTTATGGTTTCTTACTCAGTTATCTGAATATGATTCATAAAAAAAAATAAACGGTAGGTATTGAAAGAATCCCAAAATCAGAGATTTGCTTTTAGTGTCAACTAAACCAGCTGGAAAAATGAAGAGCTGATAATGCATGCAACTTTCACATTAACCTAGAATCTTTGTGGGGAAACAAAGGAAGAAATTATCCTAGTTAAGGCAAACTCTTGAAACCCCCAAAAAAAAATTGTACTTGGAAACTTCAATGATCATTAGCAAAATATTGTGAGGCACCTTCACATTGCCCAAATTAGACTTCATATATATAATATATATATATGTATATGTATGTATAAATCACTAATGGTGATGAGTGATGACAATGCATGATTTCTAACAACAATGGTCTTAGATTGATGCTAAATGTGTCTACTGCAAGACCGAGCATTATTATATTCAGTTCAATCTTAAAATTAAAATAATATAATGTAAATTAATATATATATATATATATATATATCTTTTTGGGGTAAAATATGTAAATATTTTTTGCATGACTTGTTTAACTGATGGTACAACCGACTGATGACCGAGCTCTTCACAGCGGCATGCCTTTGTTTAGACATTTCCTTCTATGCCTGTCTTCTTTAATTAATTTAGAAAAGAAGATCTTCGTTAACCAGTACGAGAGATAAAGAAAATTCATAGAATTAAATCAATTAAAAAATTTAATTATTTGGTAAAAATTAATGAATTCCCTTACGTATGAAACTTCTGGGGGGTGGGGGTTTAAGGAAATTAAAGATCAAAAGAAAAATGTCAAAGCAAATCAACATATATAATTATTGGGCATCCAAATTATTCAATTCACAATATGGTCTTTAAAAACAACAAAATGATTAACACACATCGCCCTCTCTGTTAATATCTTTTTGAGATTAAAGTTAAACAGACACGATAATGATAATTCATAACCAGATTAAACAGTAAAATATTTGAGCGATTGATATATCATACACACACACACACATTGAATGAGCTTCAGAATTGATGAATGAGGGTGAAGATATTAAAACGAACCTATTGCCAAGAATGGAATGAAAATGAAGAATGAGCTGTTCTTCTTGGAGAGAGAAAGCGCCCCTCTTGAGGTCAGGTCTGAGATAATTAATCCAACGAAGGCGACAACTTTTGCCACACCTCTGAAGTCCTGCATTTCTGGCAATATCACTCCAACAACCTTGTCCATTGGTCAACATGTACCTCATCAGCTTCTCATCCTCCTCCGGCGACCACAACCCCTTCCTTAGCTTCACAACGTTGTTATTGTTCTTACTACTACTGTTCTTGTCCCTCCCCATTATCATACGTATCAGTTAATATAATAAGGACCGAGACAAGGGTTTCTTTAATTTTGTGTTCTAGTGGGTTTGTGAGAGAGATCTGAGAAAGCGCTATATAGCAGAAGGAGGCTTCATGGTGTGGGAATGGTGGTGATGATGGTGATGGGCTTGTGGGGTTTGCTTAAAATATGAAATATGAAGCATGAGAGAGACAGATAGAGAGAGAGAGATTGTGTTTGTTTGTGTGTTAGTTGATGGGTAGAGTGGAAAACGGATTGGAGGGGGACCTCCATTAATGAATACATAGAGAGAGAGAGAGAGAGAGAGAGAGACAGAGACAGAGAGAGGGATGGTTGGTCTTCTTGTCTTTGACTCAATTCTTGTCTTTTTCGATATACTTTACTTCACTCACAAGGTAATCATCATCTCCTTCTCTTCTCTCTCGCTTCTTCTTTTTGTATATAACACTAACAATTTTATTGCTTCCACTTCACATAATGCCCTCTCACCCCCCTCTAGGGTTTAAACTTCAAATTCACGTGTGTGATGAGACTTCAAGAAAGAAGGGAAAATCATGAGGTGAATAGTAAATTCAATTTATTAAATGTATATCACACCACTCTTCTCTCTCCCTCTCTCTCTATATATATATAAGCTGCATCTTTCATAAAATCACTCTGCATTCTGCAGGTTTATATATCTGATACATACATACATACATACATATATTTAGCATGATCTATTTACTTTCTTAATTACAAATCTTCGTTTTATCCTCAGGAAGAGAATTATTCTGTTTCTACTGTGCTATTTTTGGAATTTAATTTTCTTGGAAAAGTGTTGCACACTTGACAGTTGTCTGATGATCTCCATGTATACATATAAATGATTGTTTTAAAGGGTTATGTGAAGGTTACATTGTTTTGCATGAGTATGAGTTTCATTAGGCCTAACAACTTTCAATGGCATATTTCTGAAGCAAATCATTTACACCTCCAAACAAAGCAATGCCAATTAATTTCCTTTCTTTTATTGGCATAATCTTATGATTGCCGCCATACTTTTATATATTAAGTATTATTCACTTTAATCCTTTCAACATGAAACATCACAGCCAAGATTTGTACATATAAATGATGAACGTGTAGTTATATATAATTTACCTGCAGGTTAAAACTCAAAGTACAAAAAAGCTTTCACTTTTAATCTATGCAAATTAAAGTTTACTGCTCCTAGGAATGACATAATCATATTTAATTAAGTTGTAGTACTTTGGCAGACTTATTGGCAAACCGTACATGAGCAAGAGAGAACATAAGGGAACTCAAGTTTATTCTAATTAAATATATATTATCTTGTTAATCATATAGGAGTTTATCTATGTTTAAACTTCAAACTATTTCCCATAAAATAATATTAAAATGTATAAACTGGATTCAAGTTTATTATTTACTTTGTTTGGCTAAAGAGGAGTACACACATATATAATAGAATATGATAGTGTGACTTGAAAAGTATGCATTACTTGATTTTGTGGTAAAAATTAGTTGGATATTTGTGTGCCACATCTTTGATAGGGATTTCTACTTCTTGAGGAATTACACGTGTGCTTCTTATCCATTGTAACAGCTGGACAATATCTATTTTTCCTACCCTGCTTCTTAGTTTGTTTTACAATCATCTGATTTAATTGTTTTATCACTTTCCCAATGAAATCATATGAATTAGGAAAAAGAGTATTTAAAGGGGAAAAAACTACTAAACCCATTCGTATCATGTGCACAAATATCGACACCTAAGAATTTTTCTAGATTTCACCTTGTATATATAGCTTTATCTGAAATGAATTCTTAACCCGAAATTAATTAGAATCACAGCATAACAAGATCAATTTGCAACGGATTTTTATCCCTAAATAGGGATAAATCCATCATTTTCTTCCTGGCTGTCAGACTATACCTCTTTGGCTAATTCCCTTTCATTACCTAATCACGTTTCCTACAGCCAAATATTTTTGAATACAAATATTTTCATGAACCATAAAAAGAAAATCCTCATCATCAGTATCTCTGTCATTGTCCAAATCATAAACAGAGATATGGCTGAGAGTCTCTATCAATTCCAGGATGTTCCAAGGGCATTACAGTAACATAGTGTTCTGACAGTGACTCCCACCACAATTTTCTGAGATAAAAATGAGTTAGAAACTTGAAGCTATTCAGATGTTTCAAAGGTGGCATCATTCCCTTGAACAACAGCTGTCCCGAAAAAAAGAGAAGAAGAAAGAAAATGCTGTGATGCTTATGTTATGAGGGTGTCCCAAGCAACATTCTACTTTGTTACAAAGACAAGAAACAACAACTCACCCGGGGATCCCTTTCTGTGTCACTCCTTGTACTTCACTATAATAAGGATATGATATTTTATAACAATGCCGAGGGGCAGAAAAAGTTGAAGCACTTTGAAGCACATGGTTGAAGCACTTTGAAGCACATGATGAACAATAAAAGGAAGGTACAAAGGGAAATGGAAGTACAAGGTTGAATTTCACAATTTTGACAGATCTCGCAAAAAAGCCAGGCTACAAAATCTAATTGTCTCTCCTTCTCTCTCTTTTTATCACCTCTTAATTCTTATAGCTTTCATTTGTGAATTTTACTTTCATTTCAACGATCACTGATGGGACATCAGACCATGAGAGATACAATTAAAATCAGAAAAGAAATAATGCGGCAGCAGAGTCTTTCCAAAGGCTATCAGTATTGCAATTTTCTTTTATTGCTCAACCCTCTTTTTTTTTTTCGTTTAAGGAATACCATAAGTAACTTTTACACTGATTCGATGGATATTAAGTATCAGAATAAAACATTGTTTTTAAAGAATCATATAAAAAAAATCTAGGAATGATATGCCTATATTTCAATACTGGATAGTCTATGTAACCGCTAAAATATCTCTATTCGACAAAATTTAAAATACTAATAGTGAATAATATTCCATCAAGATTGTAGATAATAAATAATCACAGGAATTTGGATTTTTTCCTCAGAAATCTTGAACAACTAATATCCCTCAAGCCTATTTAGAGACTGCAATCAATCAGGCAACTATAAAGTAAGCATACAAAATACTTTCCTAGAATAGAGCACGTGTGCCAAGGAGTTGGTCCACATAATGCAGAGTCTTTACAGAACTCAATAAACTCCATCATTTTGAGGTACAAGCATTCATTTGAAAAGATGTTCTCAGGTAGATTCAAACAATATACATCAAGTTGAGACCCACTCCTGACAATCCTATGAGTCCATTCATCATCATTGATGCAAACTCATCAAGAACACAGTAGCATTTTCCTTAGGATGTTGGTGCTCTGCTGAGGACCTTTTCTTTGGAAAGAAATGCATAGGCAAAGGCACACCATATTACAAAAGTCTGATGTCCTTGAAAACCGAACATGGTAAAGAAGTAGTTCTCGCAAATTAAAACCGAAAAGCTGCCAAATAAGCCCATACTCAAAATCATTTACAGGGCAGGCATAGTAAGTAAGTTGGAAAGAGGAAGCCTTTATTTGCCCAAAAAAAAAAAAAAAAGATGGCATCCCATCAATACAAATCAGATCTGAGCACACTATTACCAAAAAAAAAAAAAGTGTAAGATACTTTTTTTCCCTCCTTCCCAAAGCAATTGGAAGCTCTAAAGAGCAAATGTTGCTTTTCTAGATGTCAGCAAAGTTCACGGGTTCTAGCAGGAACCTCTCCATCTGATTCTGAAGTGCCCTAGCCTTAATTGACATATCAAGGACCTTTTGGTTAAATTCTACCACGAGACCTGCCAGTATGCTTGGATCAATCTGTAAATAATAATAATAATAATAAATAAAGATATTTTATCACATAGTTTATCTGAAGAGGAGAGTGGGGCAGAGAAAGAGAAGCAAAGAATATTAAAACTAAATAATATTCCTTCCGTTCAGGTGACCTTTTCAGCTTCTATGATCTCCTGAAGAGTCTCCTTCAGTGCCTGCTCCTCTTGAGGGGGAAGAGGCTGGTGTAAATAAATTGAAATCATGCAACAGGCCAAATCTAAACATCAAGTAAAATACAATATAGCCACCGGAATAACTCAAACATATAGTAAAAGTATCAAAGAAGAGTTATCCTTTATTGACAATTCAGCTAGAAAAAGGAGATTAACTAAGGTGTTCCAGGAAGAAAATTCAGCAACATAAAAAGTTATATTATAATTTAACTAATTTAAATATTGAAGTTTCTTTGAAATGATGCGAGAAAATGGTAATGGCAAGAAGAAGAAAAAATTGAAGTAAAATATGTCAGTACTAGGATTGATAAGGTGACCACAACAGTCAGGGAAGGTTAAAAGTATTTTTCTTATTGAATTACAAATAAACTATAACATAATACTTTAATAGGTTTATCCAAATCGACATCAAAATGAAACAAGGAACCAATCTAATAGATTGATACATTGGCATCTTGGGTAGCGCAACAAGTAATAAAAAAGGTGTATTTTCATACATGCTGGAAAAAAGCTTAAAATTCAAAGATGTGAAATCCCCTAAATTGGAGGCATCTTATAACTCTAGGTATAATGGATACTACCATACCAAACATAAGCATCTCAGATGGCACCTAGCACCCTAGATAAGATGAAGACTACGATGTATTAAACAACTCAGACAATTTTGAAATATTTCTGACAAGTTATGGAGACAAAGTAAAGCCTCTGCCTTCCAATTAAACATAGAAGAGATTAGAAATTGACAGCAAATATGAAAAAAATGCAATCCAGTCATATGCTTAAGCTTCTAATACTTAACAAACTAATACCAATTGCAATGATTGTCATCATTTTGATAAAAACTATGCATGTGAAGTTAACATTAGAAGTAATCATGCGCTGTAGGACTTTCTTAAGATGTTGCGGGGTCATTGATAAAGTGTCACTTACTATGACAGTGGTCAGAGTGGCTTTCACTTCCTCTTATATGCCATAGTCAACTCCACAAACTTCTTTGCTATACTTTCTAAGTTTCGTGGCCTCCCATTTTCAGGCACTACAACTTTAAAATAGAAAATCAATCAGCTCATCCATCAGGCAACAGAAAAGTAATGTTTCATATGTAGCCAGTGAGTTTCAAACACATTAGAAGTAACAAGAACTCAGCAATTATCAATAGTCAAGAGATGTGTAATGACATACTCAGGTGAGTAGTGCAGTAGCATGAAAATATGTATGATCATAGGACCAAATGACAGTATTGATGGAACACAGATATCTCAATGACAAAGAAAAGGGATATTCACATAAGAATTTAAAGGTTGAAAGGAATTCAGAATACCAATATGTGAAGAAGTTAATTAGGAAATATTGTCAACTGCTTTCAAAATCGGTGTTTCAACAGCGGAAGAGAACTCACAAGTAAAACTGTGATGCAATTATTGTTTAGAGTCCAGATAGCCAACCCTAAGTTCAGGCTTATTTGATATTCTGGCTCAGGATAACACCAACAATAAAAGATGTTTCCAAACCCAAAAGACTTAAACTCTAGATTCACATGCTGTTCAGACCAAATGGATTCAAAATCCCTTGAACATTCTTAGAGCAATGGCAATTATAGATCTTTGTCAAAATCATTATAAACACAGTAAGCCCATCGTACCAAGGAAATCCTTTGTGATATCTGAAAACTTAAAATCATTACAAATGGCCCGTATGGCTTCCACTCTAGAATCTTCGGGCATAGAGACAGTCCTAAGTATATTCTAAAAATTAGGGCTTCTCTTTGTTGCCTTGACAAGATCAACAATCTCTAACTCGACCTTCCCCAAAACATTGGCTTTTACTGCTGCAATAACAAAGCAGAGGCATAGATTCCTGAACCTCCAAACAAAGCCAGAGGCACCTACAAGTGATTAAAGAAGCAAAGACAAGGCAGAAACTGGTCAATGCCAATTATACAGCCAAACATGATTTAGCATACATCAATTAGATGAAAGTGAATGGCAAAAGGTGATGAAAGCATATCCAGATAAAAATCAATCTGATAGATCACAGGTGTTTTTCAGTAAAATATACAGTATTTCTCCAATACAGCTTGAGTTCAATTCCTCTAAGGAGGCATACTGAGAATATGATGATCACACCATGTGCTAATGTAGGAAGTGTGCCTTTAACATTGCCCATAGCGGAGATTTAACTCCAAAAAAAAAAAAAAAATGTTTAAGATA
>NW_026556455.1:0-35819 GCF_029017545.1 Prosopis cineraria
TTATTCAATTAGTAAAATATGACAACAAGCAATAAGAGGAGAGTTAAGAGTAGTATAAGCACCAACAACAAAAAAGTTGGAGTAGCTAAAATTTTAAATAACTGCTATTTTTTTTAAAAAAATTTAAAATTACAAATAAATTATGAGGAAACATGGATTTGGATCAAATACATCTAATAAATTCATATACTTGTACATATTAAAATAGGATATTTGATTTAAATTTAAATTTAAACCCAAATCCCTAGACAATCTGCTCAAGAAAGTTTGTATTAAATCGTTAATGCATTGCCCTGTGTGCGCCAAAATGCCACATTGAGCAGGGCATCAAGTTAAGATGAAGCTTGACCTAATCCTATTCATATGCAACCACAAATTTAATATCATCATAATAAATTTTTCAGTAAAGTTTTATATTAATGGAGCCTGATATCAAACAAAGGTTAGTTGAGCATAGGAAAAGTAGTTTGAAAAAGAAAAAAATCACAGAATCAACATGCGTTTCTGATTAACGAAATTATGACCGTTTAAAACTTTAAATACAATATCTCTAGTTCGAATTAGTGTAAATGCAACAAACTGTTTTTTTCGAGAATTATACTGGATATTAAATTAAATACTATCTATATTCTGTTTAAAAAAAAATACTATCTATATTTAAAAACAAAAAATAAGGAGAGAGCCACATAATGCAAGCCAACCTAATATAATACTACTTTAGTCTTATTTATAAAATACTTTCAACATGTTTTACCATAACTAAGGAAAACCATAAAACTTATTAACTATGTCTAGAAATTTAATAATTTCTTAACTTTACCTCTATTAAATACACATACTTTAACAATGTATTTTCTCTCTCCAACATTTAATTGAGATCTGAGAAAATTTGTATTGAAAATTTAATGAGGTGACTTATAAATAAAATAAAAAAATCTTCTCTCTCTACCCTATAAATAGGACTAGAGGGAGTATGCAATGTTTTTTTTTTGGAGAAAAAATATGAGAAAAGGTTATACTAGTATAGCTAACTTATTTTCAATTAAATCAAAATAGGTGTATCTTTAATATATTATTTACTCCCTCCATTCAAAAATATAAAATATTTTTTAAGGAGTTGAATGTTAAAAAATATAAAAAAAATTAATATTTTAAGGTGTAATTATTGCTTTTTTTTAAAAAAAGCGCCCCTATTAATAATGACTTTATATCTATTATAGGGTATTTAATAGGGATAAATATAAAAAATAGGGTTAGTTTGAAAGTAGGCAACTACTTTATTGGGAGTGAGATTTGATTAAAAATACCTTACATTTTTGAACGGAGAGAGTATTCTATAACTAATTCTTGTAATTAATATTATTGATGCATTAAAATTAAAATATCTTGATTTACTTGGATAAAAATGTACTCCCTTCCCTTCATTAAAAAATATAAAATATTTTTTGAGGGTTTAAATATTTAAAAATATAAAATATTTTTAATATTATAAGATGTAATTAATATTTTTTTACTGAATATATGAGGTTCTTATCCAAAAAATATAATATTATATTTGATGAGGTTGGTCGGAACACTATATATTATATACTTCATTTATCTTAAATTATAAAATATTTTTAGATAAAATCTAATATATCAATAAAATTAATTAAATATACTTAATAATTTTATCTTTTTAAAATAAAAATATAAATTTTTAAGAATACTTATTATTTAATATATTGAAAAGAAAATGAATGAAAATTAATTATAAAAAAATAATATTAAAATAAAATTATTTAATATAATATTAATTTTATTAAAATATTTTATATTTTTTAATATTTAATTTTTTTAAAAGTGTTTTATAATTTAATAAGGGGAGTATTTTTTTAAATAGTAAGGCAAGCCCAAGGCTTGAAAATTAGGGGTGTTCACAGGAACGGGATGAGACCGGGACACCCCCGTCCCGTGTCTCGTCCCGAAAAAAAGATCAGAACTGAATTTTGATCCTGTGTCCCGTCCCGTCCCAAAAGTCGTCCCGTCTCATTAAAAGTCGGGACGGGACCAGGACAAGATCAAGACGTCCCGTCGTCCCAATAAATGAAATAATGTCAAAAAAAGATTTGGGTAATAATGTTCATTAAAATTTTAAATCATATAATTTGTTAAGTTTAAAATTAAAACAACACAAACACATAAATAACAATAATTTAAAATTAGTTATTAAATTATATTAATCACAACTACATATTATAATAACAAATATAAATGATCGTTATGCTATAAGATTAGCAACAACAGGCAAGTCAAACACAACATCAAATCATTGTTCTTCTACTTTAATGAAGATATACTAAACTAATTACTCTTCTAAAAATAAGCAAGAAATATGTTATAAATAAAAGTTATTAAATAGATAGATATAAGAATAAATTATATTAATATAATTAATATATTATAAAGAAAAATATCGCCATGTTTACTCCATGCCATTAAAATTATCATTATAAAAAAACTTTAGTTTTAAATAAAAATTGTAAGTATTAAAATTATAATTGATATAATTAATATAAGTATAAATTATATTAATATAATTAATATATTTAAAATAAAAAATAATATATATAATATTCGGGACGGGACGGGACGTCCTGATGGTAATCCCGTGTCCCATCCCGTCCCCAACTTCTTTCCTGTCCCATCCCGTAAAATCTCGTCCCGATTATTTTCAGGTCGGGACAAGACTCGTCTCGATATGATCGGGACGATATCAGATCAATCGGGACGGGTCCAGACTAAACACTCCTGTTGAAAATAGATTAATAGGTAACCCGTGAAGCGTGTTACAATAGTTGCTTTCCGACTAGCCGTACGAGCGCACCTCCGCATAACTACCTTTCGGACCCACCCATTTTAGGCATTCACTTTGCTTTTTGTTTTTTTTTTTATATTAAATAAAGTATAGTTAATTAATTTAATTTAATCTATCCCAATTGTTTTAACTTTAAGTTTCAAGTGACTGTGTAGGGAACAAGGGGTATTGAACTTGAAAACTTTAATTATAAAAAAATCATAATTCGACATCAATATTTTTATGGGGTCCTTTCTTATCATTTTCTTAGAATAAATTTCAGAAACTTAATTTAAAATTGAGAGAAATTATAACAAGTATATAATAAAATTCTAAAAAAAAATGCAATAACCAAATCAAGGTCCAAGGAGGTGGAAGCTCCTAGTTCTATTAAGTGGTCCATGACATAAATGAAAGAAGGGACACACACACACACAGTCCTTAATACTCCAATATTCATCTTTTTTAATTACAATTTGATGCAATTACGGAAGGAAAATACTAAAAAAAATTAATCAGTACAACTTTGTTTTATATTTAAGACAAAATAAAACTTTAAAAAATTTTCTTTGTATTAAGGACTGGAGCGATATTGGAGTATATAATAAAATATCCCAGAAATGCAATCTTTGAATTAAGGTCTTAGGAGGTGGAAGCTCCTGGATCTATTTTGTGGTCCATGATATAAATGAAATGAAAGGACAGGTATGCGTGTATATATGTATTTTTTAGGTTTTTGATAGAGCCAGTAATTCAGATTAAGCTCGACAGACTAGCCCGAATTGGTCCAAAAAATTTTAGGACCGGGCTTAAAAAAAATAATATTTTTTTATGTTCGGGCCAAGCCCGATCGGGTTTAGGCTTGGCCCGAATATCCGAATAAAAAAATATATTTTTAAAAAATATATAAATATATAATAAATATTAATTAATTTTTTAAATTTTAGATCATTTTATACTAAAATACCATATATTTGAGTCCTAGACATCGTTTAAGTATTAAAAAATATTTTATATTTTTTATAAAATAAAATAATTAATTTCAAAGTAAAAAAATAATTAAAAATAATTTTAAAAATTAAATTTGGATATTTGGGCTGCCTGAAGCTCTAAAGAATTCGGGTCAAGCTTAACTATTCGGGCTTTTCAAGGACACGGGCCTGTTCGGGTTCGGTCCGAAGAGGCCCGGCCCACTCAAATTTTCGGCTCTAGTTTTTGACTCTTAAATTGATTATTTGTCAAGTATAAATACACGTGTGACACCTTTTAGATACGGAAATGGTATTTTTGTCTATATTTATTATTTATTTATAATATTCGAATTTTAATTGAATGTATAATACTTCCTCCTGTCTTTGATATAAAATATTTTTACGAGTGTCAGGGATTAGATAAGAAATTAATATTAGTTAGTAATCTTACTTAATCTTACTTTTTTTAAAAAATGATAATGTATTTTCAAAACTATATATCATTCTTAAAGAGTATGTGAATTCTATTTTCTAAAACATTTTGGAATAAATTAAAAAAGCGCATTTTTTATGCGATCTAAAAGGGATCTAATATTTAAGAGAAACTAAAAAGGTCCGTTATTAAAGAATGGAGGGAGTAATTAACCATCATTAGATTGGATAGGAAATATTTTATATTATCTAAACAATTTCTTATAACGTCACCAAGAGTTTAACACTTAGCACCTAACTATTCAAAGATACAATGTGCACTCTTTTTTTCTTGTTTTAATAACTAAATTTCAAAAAATATTTGTCACATTTTTTAAATTTCCATTTATAATTCAATATTTATTTTTACAAAATAAATTTTTTTATTAATTACAAGGATGATTTAGTTTAATTTGTTTAATTTTAGATATAATTATTATAATACTTAATCAATTTTCTTAAATTGTGTTAGTTGGTTGTTTTTCTCTTAGATTTGAAAATAAAATAATATTTTTCTATTTTACATTATAAAATATTTTTAAATAAAATTATATATACCAATAAAATTTATTAAATATACTTTATAATTTTATTTTTTAAAAATAAAAATAAAAATTTTTAAAAATATCTTTATTTAATACTTTACTTATAAAAGAATATTGAAATGAGAGAACATAATTAAAGAGATAATATTAAAAAATATTATTAATAAAATTTTATTTATATTAAAATATTTTATATTTTAAGTTTTTAATTTTTTTTAAATATTTTATAACTTAAGATGGAGGTAGTAAAAAGGAGATCAAAACAAAAGGTATTGGAAAATATGCACACACACGTGCGTGACATGTATGCATGTATAAAAGTTAATTAATAATATATAAGTACAAGTACAGCACCATATTTCGCCGGCGGTCAGGGACACCTTTGGACAAAAAAGAATGTATTATGGCCACGTCACCTGATTAGTGACTAATAATTAAATTTAAATATGATGTTGATTAGCACTTAAAAGTGATTGTTTTGTTTAAGAGTTTAATTAATTAATGTTAATATATATATTTGGTCTTTTAATTTTATATAAAGTTTCAATTTTGTTTTTTAATTAATTTTATAAATATCTTTTTAATTTGTTAACCTTAATACTGTTACTTTTAAATAATTATTTTTTGTATTGATCATTGTGATTTTAAAAAATTAAATTTAATGTGTCAATATTTAAAAATAATTTTTTAATATTTAAAATTTTAATTTATGAATTTCTTTTTGATAAAATTAATAGTGTTAGAGTTATATCATTGAACACATACTTCATAAAATTAAAGAAATAAATTAAAATCTTGAATAAAATTAAAAGACCAAATATATAGTTTAACTATTAATTAATTAGCATGAGTATAAGTTTATTTGTGCAACCTTCAAAAATACATTTAAATTATACATGAGATGTGTTTTTGCCAAAGTTAATAAATAATTGAATTTTTTAAATATATTTTAATAAATGTAAACTGAAATTCAAGCGAGCGCTACGTCCTTTCAAATTTGAAAGAGCCACTTTTGACCTTATATGTATCATTCGTCCTTAGCAGCTCAAACAGATGACTCCATTTGGTTAATTTTCCTTCCCACTTTTGATCAGTAGAAAGGGATTGGCGCGTTGAGTGCGCAGCCTCAGTTATGTTATAATTGTTGTAGTTGTCACATACATTACTGTTTTCCACTTTCTTTTGTCCTTTTTGTGATAAGATTCTCATAAAAGAAAAACCTACTTGGGTTCTATGTCTTCAAGGTAATATAATCAAACCCTGTTTAGTTCCAACTTGGCTATTTTTAATTTTCGCAGTTCAAAACACAGAATGAGAAACTATAATTAATCTGAATATGCTTAACTTATTGCTTAACATATTATTCAATATGAACCGGTGTTGGACGTAGGGAAAATTACGTGGAACCATGACACAAGGATTATTAATTTGCAATAAGTGCGAGTGAAAAATAAGTAGAAACCATGACACAGATTAATTATTAATTCATCACAAAATATCTTTTTCTTTTTTTTTTTCCGAGGAACTTACATGCAATGTATATACAGCAAGTAATAAAACATAACCTAAAAATTTATGGCAACAAGATTATACAATGTGAAGAAAATTGCTGGAACCAATTGGCAGACCCTTCGACTACTTAATTACCCATTTGATCATGTCGCTAAACGTCATCTAATCAATTTTATGCCTACTAGGTGATGAAATAAAAAAAAAAGGGGAGAATTTTAATTAAGGACTAAATATGTGACTTAATTATTAGTAAATCCTAAAAAAAATTTGAAACTTCAATTCAATCTAAAAAGATTAAAATGAAAATAATTTTAACGAAAAAAGATCAAAGTATCCTTCACTTATTAATTTTGTCCAAGATATAGAATTATTAGTTATTAATTTTTTTATTTTATTTATTAATTTATCAATTTGAGTTGTAAATTATAAGAATTGACCTGTCAATAATTATACAAGACTTGACATCAGTTGTTTAATTATAAGTAATAATATTAATTGTTAAATTGCTAACTTTACTTATTAATTTACTAACATCAATTTAAATTATTGATAGGTTTTGTAATTTATAACTAATGTCAGTAAATTAACAAGTAAAGTTAATAAATTAACAATCGATATGTTGCTGCTTGTTTGACAAATTGACGTAATTTACAACTTAAATTTATAAACTAACAAGTGAAGTAAGAAAATTAATAATTAATGATTCTATATATTGGATAAAATTAACAAGTGATGGTCTTTTTACTGTTGAAATTATTTTCACTTCAATCCTTATAAATTAAGTTAAAATTTCAATTTTTTTTTTGATTCATTAATAATTAAGTCATATCTCTAGTTCTTAGTTAAAATTCTCCCTTAAAAAAAATTTTATGGCAAAAAGTCAGGATATTTCTGTCATCTTAGGTGTCCTATTTTTTTATTTTACCTTTCATCTTGTAAAACTGATTTTAGTTTTTAAGGAAATTTCATTACAAATTATCTTCCATATCTTGCGCTGAATCGAAGGCTCTCATGTTTCTTGGCTTTTTTTTTTTTTGGTTCCATGGCAGCATATTGCCTTAAGTTTTTCCTTAAATAAATTATACATGGTCTTTTTATTCAATAAATTATTTACAGTTTTTCTTTACAAATGCCTAAATTTTTACTTAAATAGGTTTCTTTTTCCCCAGTAATTTTAATGGTCAACGGAGAATACGGCGATTTACCTAAGTTCAGGAGGCATAGGCGGGTTGCGCGATGATGTGTGAAAAAAAAGAAGTCCATGTGGCAAAACTTGATTGGAAGACTGGACAAAATGAATATCAAGTTATAAGTACCTAATTTTTTTGGGGTGAGTTTCTCCGATTTCCTTTTATTTTTTCGCTGTTTTTTCATTATAAATCTGAATTGTTTAAATTAAATTTATATTTTTAAAAATTATTAAGTTTACAATTTTAATGTGTCCAGATCTATACTAATCTCTCCTCTACTTTTTTTTGGCAGAGGAGAAAATTCAGCTCCAAATATTTTGTCCTTATAATTATATAACACATCAGCAGGCACGTTCCTCATTAAATCAATGAAAAAAATGAAATTGAATTTAAAATATGTGTAGCCCTCTTGTGATAAACCGATGGATGGTCCAATCTCTTGCAAGGCAAGTAAACGAATTAAAAAAAGGAGTATAATTACGTGTTCAACAGTTTGTTCCATCCATTTAATTAGTTTAATTATTTTAGTTTTTAATGTTTTAATTTGATGGCATGAAATCCTGGAAGTTTCCCTTAATTTGGGATTTGGCTTTATTAATTGTTTGTGTTTTGTTGGAATCAAATTCAACATGTGAGACTATACATATAAATATTAAAATTTGTAGCTTACTTGACTAAGCCTAATTAGAGTGATCTAATGAAGAATTCGAGTTTCTAAGACTCAAGAGCGTGGTTATATATATATATATATATATATATATATATTATGACAAAGGGCAAAATTAAAAATTAATTATCACATGACGGAACATTGTTAATAATCAATTTCTAGCTAGATTGCACATTACATAATTTCGCTATATCCATTTTAGAGAGCATATGCATAATTGTTCTTTAGATGCAAAGTTAGAAGATCCTATTAGATTATGAAAATCAGATTAGTCATTGAGACAGGCAAGATATTGATTTAAGAATTAATAATCAAAATCGTAGTAGAGTCATAATTAGATCCACAATGAATAAAACATTTTAGGAGAGATTAATTCACATATCCATACTTATACTTTTTCTGTTTCTATATATAAGAGAAAAAAACTCGGACTAAAATATTCTATGTTAATCAATATAAGCATGCATTAATTATTTCTCATTAATATAAATTATGAGAGATGATTTAAGAAATTATAATAAATGCTTGTTAAAATATGTAATTTTACTTATATAAAAAAGTAAAAAGTAATAGTTTCTCATACAAATAAAAATAGAGGGAGTATTTTCCTGTTTGTAATATTTTCCAAGAGAAAATGAAAGTAGGGATGGTTTGTAAAAGACTTATATATTGAAATTTTAATTAGCTTCTCATGAATTACTCCTTCTATTAAAAAATATAAGATATTTTTAGTTTTTCAATGTGTAATTATTATCTTTTTTTCAAAAATGCTACTATTGATAATAATTTTATATTTATTATAAAATATTTAATAAAAATAAATATAAAAATAAAATTAATTTGAAAGTAAACAAGTATTTTATTAAAAGGTGAGATTTAATTAAAATATTTTATATTAATCCTTTATATTAACAACTATAATTTCTAAAGAATATTCAGAAGCATTATGCGTATCTGTCCCACAATATTAAAAAAACAACAGACGGCAGATGATATTCCCGACGATTCTCTCAATGATTGTTTATAGTTACACACTCACACACTTCACACTCACAAACATAGTTACGCGTGTGATGTGGAATCTCTCGGTCACTCTCTCACATGCTGCTTCTGATATGAAATTGATTAATTAATATAATTAGTTGATTACAGGCTGCATGATAGTTGCGAGACAATTATTAAGTCCCGCATCGAAGGGTTTGAGGAGAATTTTAATTATATAAACAGCTGTATTATATATTTTAACGAGTTAATTTTTTAAAAAAAGAGTAATGACTCAATGGCAAAGTAATATCAAAATTAAATTCGAGTTCGTCTAAGTCTCTTCGATGGGCCACCCATAATAGGGGCATCACAAATTGGCAGAGAGAATTATTAAGTCCCACATCAAAAAAATTTGGAGAGGGTCATGACTATATAAGCAAGTGCATTACACATTCTAATAAATTAATTTTTTTAAAAGAGAATAATAGCTTTATGACACAATGCTGCTCTACTTTTGGCAACTCAACATGTGTGATTGAAAAAGAAAGGAAAAAAGTGCGGCCTCACAATTCATAATGTTAAATATTCAAATTATAATTGTTAACATTTTTGAAATTAATTTTTCTCCAAAAAACATAGCATAAGTATTTTTTTTCTTTATTTAAAGTTTCATGCTTCTTAAAATATAAAATACGATCGCCTCTTTTCCATTGGTTCTCACTTCTCAGTTAAGAGTGAGAATAAATTTAAATTTTAAATTATTTCATTGTTGGCAATGTGGTGATTTGAAAAACCTAAAAATATTACCATATTTCACCCAAATTAATTTAAACATTTGTTTTATGGGCCATTCTTACCAATGGTGACTTCACAAGTATTGAGTATGCCATTGATATTTTTACTTAACATAATTGCATATTTTAAAATAAGCTAATTTGACTCTTTTAATTAATCGAAACAGTATCCCTCGGGTTTAAATATTTCAATAATATACAAAAGTTAAGTCATAATTTTAAATAAGAAGAATTATAATATATTAACAACACTGTATAATAAAATATAATTGTATATATTTCTGCTAAATAAAATAAAATGTTGGTATATATATTTATTTCTTATGAGTATTTACCTGTTAAAGGCAATAGATGTGAAATATCTCCCAACAAAAATTTGAATCTTAATTCCTCATGTTGTAAAGGATTAGCTCTTTTCATTAGATGCAATCTTGTTGGTAGCATATTTTAATTTTAACATATGAAATATATATACAAATAAATATAATAACTAAATTTTGGCAATTAAAAAAGGTTTCGAATAGAGAGACACTAGAGAATTTTTTCTGGTCATGAGATTCGACAGAATCCGAACAAACCCTTTGTTGCGTAATGCAATTGCGGCTGTCTTATATATATATATATATATATTTGATACAGCTAAGTTGAGTCGGAAAACAAGTTGATATGATTTTTAATGCTTCATTGATAATAATAGTGCATTTTCAATGCATCATTCACTAAGAGCCACACAAATGCACCATTTACAGTTATGTGCTACAACCACTCACTTTGCCAGCTACAACAAAATATACAAAATATAATTGATTATCAAATAATTTCACGCATCAAAATATTCACTATGTATTTTTTATAAATAAAATATTTTTAAAAAATTGGACCAGTGGTGTCCAACTTAACTTGATTCATATCAGTCAAAGTTTGATGTGATTTTCGAGAACTGGTTAGTATTAATTAAAGGAAAATAAGAAAAGATTGAAAAGAATAACTATTGAACAATTACAGAATACAATATAATAAATTATATATATATATATATATATATATCAAGTTTTATGAAGAGAGTGAGCTTTCCATCCATAGTTATGTATGTCAAAATGGGATAACTACTTTCTCTATGTATAATATGAAAAATCAAAATGATAATAACACATTTATAAGTTGCAACATTGCATATTTGCATTCCTCTTTCCTCCTTGTGTTCCTGCACCTCTCACCACTCTTTTCTTCTCTTTCCTTTTCTTTTCTTTCTCATATTCAGCAATTTAGATAAAATTTGAATGGCCTGGATTTATTTTAATATTTTCTAAATGTTAACAAAATATTAAAGTTTATAATTAATAAATAAATTTAAATTACCAATATTTAATGTGAGCGGAGACAGTGTATTATTGTGATAGAAGATCAGATTAGCCCCGGGGGGATTGGATTCGGCATGAGGTGGCAATCTTTGGCATGATTTAGGTAATAATGACTTTTTGTTATTACTATAAGAAATATTTAATTTATTTAATCTTTCCTTCTCCAAAAGCTGATGCAACACATTTCATTATCACCACTAGGCTATTTTCTCATTCCATGATGTCCTTATTTCCAAATAATTAAGACATTGGAGTCTAATATTTTGACAAATTATAAACATAAAACCGAAAGATAATTTGGCACGTCACCTGCATCATATAAAAAATTACTAAATGTTCGAAGTCATTTGACCTTATATTAATATTGTGCTGTTCTGTCTTATAATTTATTAAAAGGTGATTGAAGTGTTTAGTATGCATCGTTATCCTCCCTCCCATACCATTCGGTCAATTATAATAATATTAATTATGATGATTGTATTTTATAAAAAAATATCAAAGGATATTATTTTGCTTCTAGAAAGTAGTATAAACCGAGTTTGTATTATATGAATTCAAAATATCCATCTCAGCACATCCAAGTGAAAAAGAAAGAAAGAAAGAAAGAAAAGAAAACGTCAGCACACTTGCAAAGCCAGAGTTTGATCCACCGAATAATTTTCCTCCGTCAAGAAAGGGTAGACCCAAATTGGGATCCATTAATACAAAGACGTATTTCTGCTATGCCCAGCGCATCATCGTCCAAAATCTGCTTCAAACTAAAGGTGTATTTTTATTTTTAAAATATTTTTTCAAAGAGCACCCAACATCTTAATATTTTTATTGGAATAATTTTGCCCTTAAAATTATTAAAATAAAGTATTTTTGTCCTTTTCGTCAAATTTTCTCTCAATCCGTTTGAGGTTAATGTTGAAATTTTGATGAGAAGGACAAAAATACTCTATTTTAATAACTTTAAGAAAAAAATTGCTCCAGCAAAAATATTAAGGTACAGGGTGCTCATTTAAAAATATTTAAAAAGCAGAAATGCACCTTAATCCTATTAAATATTAATAACGCTTTTCATCGAGCTGTCACAATTTAGTGTCACCTAGCCAAAAGGAGGCTTTCTCCAACGTACTCCCTCTAATTCCATTTATAATGAAAAGGTTTATCTAATCTCATTTATAAGTTACAATGCAACTTTTTAAATAGTATTTAAAAAATATTTTTAAAATTATTTTTTATGAGTTAAAAAAATAATGACATTATTTTTTATATTTATTATATAAAATTATATTTAAAATTTTACATATTTTTATTTTTTTAAATTTTTTAATATTAATATTGATGAAATTAATAAAAATAATTTATAAAAAAAATGGGATGAGTGTATTTGTAGCAATTCTAGTGTTGTTCCCACCCTAGATTTTGGTGGAGAAGCTGGAAGTGGGGTCTCTCCACTTACTTTTTCTCCATTTCCCTCCACTTTCCCCATCCTCACCATTCATTAATTTTATCATTTAAAAAAATTATTTAATAAAAAAATTTGAATGGTAGGGATGGGGGAAGTGGAGGGAAAGGGAGGGAAAAAAGTGGAGAGACCCCTGGTCCGGAGAAGCTCGCGCTTGAGCACTGAAACCAATGAGCATTCTTACTTCAGCAGTCAGCAGTCAGCAGTCCAGCTGCCAACTGGTCCCGCGGATATGTACTGCCTAAAAGATGAAATTGCTATGTGCCTCCCGCACCTTCCAACATACGAGTCCGAAGGTCTAGGCCTTGGTGTTGCTCACGTCATTATTAGCTTTAAAACAACGAAGGTTGAGAGTCATCCACGTGTCAAGAGAAATATTTTAGAAATTGTTCAAACAGTTGGGGAGAGTAAGAATTCTCCAAACCCCTTGGGCCAATTTGCCATGTAGTCAATGGTCTCATTGCTAACATTGCAATATATTATTATGAATCTCAATTCGAAAGGTCACATTGATCGAGTATAATTTATAAGTTAATAAAGAATATAAATTTAAAGAAAGAATTTATTTAAAAAAATTAGTTTGTTGGGTGGGAGAATCTTTTACACTTATAAACCTCACACTACTTGTGAGGTTTTTTGATATAAGACTTGAGACAATGTTACCTCGTCGAGAGTCAATGTCCCTGATAACTTCATTTTATGGCACTTTACTTGACCTCTTGTCAGTCAAAATTTTTTGTGGGTAGCTTTTTTTATGATGCCGGCCTTTAAATGAAAACATTAATGTGACCAATGTTACAATCACAAGCCTTTTGAGAAAAATTTACCCCCAAAAAGTGCTTTATAAGGAGAGAGTATTCAATTGATTTATAAACTACACTTCATCGATATGATCTTTTGATGTAAGACTCATAATATATATGTAGAGATCACTTGTTGCCGTATGCCTTCTACGCAGATTGCATAGAAAAATCCCTATTAGAGCTTCTATTCCAAAGCTGCTTTGCATCATCGTCAAGAGAGCTTGGTGGCCTCGTTCATACAATAAGAGAAAGGACTTGATCTAGAAGGCCTCTCCCAAAGAGAGCCCAGTTCTAATCACCATACTCTATGAGAGTTAAACCACGAATTAGTTAATTAGACTTAAGGACAGTTTGGTTGTGGGGGTCAAAGTTTAGAAAAATCCATTACACTTTGATTATACGATTATCTTAACATTATCTTTTTCACGGGAAAATCCAACACTACTATGAATGAGAGAATCAAGGCATCATTAATAAATTACCCTCCTCCCCTGTGACCACTTGTAACTTATCTCTCCTATACACTTTGATCATTTCATTTTTTATTTCTTTTTTCATTTCATTCTTATTATTTTTAGCAACCAAACAAGCTTTCTAATGTAATTAACTAATTCAAAATGTCTTCTCTTAAGTTATTCTAGCCAAAGAAAAATGTCCATGCCAGCAAGACAAAAATATTTATTTAAAAAAGAGGCATAATTAAATGGCACAAGACAATACCAACAAACATTAGTTTTTGTGAAAAGAGTTATGGTCATTTAAATACACGCTCTCATGTTAAGTTTGTGTCAATGCAAAAAAAAAAAAAACATTTTTAAGAGACTAGATCTACTCTCATTTGAACCTGATAATATTTGAATTTAACTCAATGATATGGAGATATAATATGCTTTAAAAACATTAACTTGTACAGTAATTTTTACAATTTTTTAGAGCTGAGATTATGACATAGGCTTCTCCTTTTACGATAAAGCTAAAATGAACATTAAAAAAAAAAAATTCTACTCAAAATCTTAGAACAACTTTACGAGGAAAGAGTACATAAGAAAGGAAACAAGGCTTTAATAGTTTAATTCCTTTTCCTTTATTGCATAAAAATTGTGAAAAAAGAAAAGGGGGAGGGAACTCTTGCCGAAAATAAAGGCCAAAAATAACTAGGGGCATGTGGTAGAGCAGTATGGGGCTCTTCCTCCCTTAACCAAGGTCGGGGGTTTGATCCTTATTTGGATATGAAAAGCATTAAAACCTCTGACCAGCTGTCCCATCATTTGAGTTGCGCACAATTCAACAAATCTGAATTAGTTTGGATCGTTGATGTGCCTAGAAGATAGCCTGCCTAGAACATTGGGTGCAACATGCAAAAAAATAAAAATGAAATAAAGGCCCAATATCATCACCTGTTCACACTTCCCACAATCCCGACAATGCATGTGAAAGGCAACCTTTTATTTTTTTAAAAAAAAAAAACGTTGAGGAGGAAAAAAAAATGATGTTGTCCGAATGATTAGGAGGGTGAAGTTTTAAACATAAATTAAACAAATAATGTGTTTTCTAGAAATTGGAGAGAAATTGGAGTCATGTGAAAGGCGACCGTTTTTTTTTGAAAAAACAAAAGTTGAGGAGAAAAAAATCCGAATGATTAGGAGGGTGAAGTTTTAAACATAAATCAAACAAATAATGTCTTTTCTAGAAATTGGAGAGAAATTGGTGTCTGGAGAGAAAAATATAAAGTTCAAATGTATGAGTCCAAATCCATGTTGCAACTTTTTATGTTTTTGGTAATATCCATGTTGCAAAGTTGAACGTCCACAACAAAGCTAGTTTTTATTTTTTTTGGGCCTGTCAAGCCCAATAGCAGTTGATGAACGATCGCTGAATTCTTCGTTTCCCCTTGACTAGTGTAATTTCTCTCCTTATTTTTTTAAAGCACAGGGAGCAAGCGTATATCTTCCTTGGTTTATGAGAGCAATGGGCATACCTTTTTTTAATTAAATTATTATATACGCAAGGGATGAATTCAAATCCTTAACTATTTATTTAAATGATAGGAGTCTTTATCACTTACAATTGGTTCATAATTTTTTTTAAAAATATAACTTTAAATTTCTATACTTTATTTGTGTTTTGCTATTGATCTATGTACTTTTTTTTTCTTGTATTTTAAGTTTTTATTTTTTAATATTTTAAGTTTTTTTAAAGAGAAAAGAATATAAAAATTAATAATAAAATATGAGTAAAGTATAAAAATTTAGAGTTAGGTTTCCCTCCTTTTTTTTAAGGGATTGATGATTTTATATTTAAATTAATTGATGGGCTCTTCATTCTTTTTTTTTTGGGGCTAAAAATTACCCGTGTTACGATTTATGAGAAGGAGTTAAAGTTTAATGTAGTGTTTTTCTCTATTTTTAATTCTTAGACGATGTTAACAAGTTAATTACCTTTTATTAGTTTTTAATGAGGTGATTAGAGCCTCTGAAAGGAGCATTTCATAATTGGGTCTCAAGCAGTAACCTATTTATTTTGAGATATGTGTATCACGTTCTAGTTAAAATTATGCGTGGTTTCTTTAGTGTTGAAAATTCAACTCAGAGACAAAGGTGAAAAGCTGAAAATAACATATATTTAGAATCAAGTTAATTTATAGCGTTCAAATTTGTTAATAATATAATTGCATTTCTGATAAGAATTTAAATAAGGAAAAATTTCAATTATAGACTATGGATAAGACTTAATTACTAGTAAATCTTAAAAAAAATTGTAATGTTTAGAGGAATTAAAATAAAAATAATTTTAATGATAAAAAAAATCAAACTAACATTTACTGATTATGTAGGATTATTAGTTATTAATTTTTTTACTTTATTTATTAAATGTAAATTGTAAATTATATGAATTTATATATTAATAATTATACAAGATTTAATATTAAAATTGTTGAATTACAAACAACAATATTAGTTGTTAACTTTATTTATTAATTTAATAATATCAATTGTAATTTATAAGTAAAGTTAGCAATTTAATAATTAATGATATTATTCATCTGATAAATAGATGTAATTTATAATTCATATTGATAAATTAATAAATAAAAAAATTAATAATTAATAATTTTTTATTATAAATAAAAGATAATTTAATTTTTTTTACCGTCAGCATGATTTATACTTTAATTTTGCTGAACAAAACTGAAATTTTAGATTTTTTTAAAGCTTACCAGTAATTGAATCTCATCCTGTTCCTTAATTGAAAATCTTTCTTTAAATAATTAAAAAAAACAGTTCTTCTGAATCTCGATCATTTAGTTCGTGCAAGATGATAGTATATGGTTGCTTATCTACCACGCGCTTTGCGCGCCATCACCATTCACAGTTCGAGCTCAGTCTAATGAATCAGCATTGCTGCAGGCTACTGCAGAATGCATGGCATCATCGGAAAATCATATGTTCAAATTAAGGCAAAATTAATTAATATTTAATTGTATAACTAATACCCTTGAGTGCTTAGTTTGCACCGTTCTTTATCTCATCAGTGTGAGCTTTGAGGACGACAACCTCAGATCTGAGCCGTGAACGAAGAGATTTACCTTCTTTGATTTTGTATCAGGTAACCTCCTTCGAGCTTCCCAATTAACTAATCTTCAACTTCCGCCCTCTTTCTTTTGTTTACACGCATGCGTCTGGACTCTGTATACTGAAGATTATTTTCATATGATTTTTTTTGGTCACTTATTTTCTTCGTTCAAAGCTATGTTAGTCACTTAATTTTTATGCATGGATCTGCGTTGGTTGATATATTTTGAACATGTTTGTAGAAGTCATGAACCATTTGTAAATTTGTGCCAAAACATGACTGCAAAAATGCCTTGTATTGAGAACTTGCTGCTAAATCACATGCTAGGTTAGAGAAGCTCGTTGCTATCATCATGGCAAGGAGGCCTGTATATCCTGCTCGGGTCTCATCCAGTGGAGGAAGTGTACCTTTTGTGGCTTCCATTCGGTCTAAATCTCGCAATTCCCCCTTCCTATCGATCGGGCTTGTTGTCTTGGTACTTCTAAGTGCTATTCTATTTCTGTTAAATGAGTATCTGTATTCAAAGAATACCAGCATCCTTAGGTTTGGTATGAGGTATTTCTAACTTTCTATTAATCTGAGTGATGCTACTTTTTTGCACTGAACAATTCCTTCATTTCTTCCTGCCACCCCCTCTTCCAAAAATTTTGTGTTTTTACTTCAGGGTACTTGACACTGGCTTTTTGGCAGGACTTATTTTCAATAGGTTGTGTACTTAATTGATTTGTTTTTTAAAATTTCAGGGTGCAATCCTTCTCATTGGTTATTGTTATAGCAATTCAGGTTTGTAAATGACCTATTAATTGAAATCCTCACAAGGATCTTGAATCCATCACTCTCATGCTTGTGCATCAACCTCCAATCAACATAGTAACTTCAGACTAGGGATTTAGTCTTTTAGGGTTTCCCAAACATCCTTGTTGAGTGAATTTGGTTTTTGTCAATAAAAGGCCAAGCTAAAAAAGTTGAATTTCCAAGTGAAATACCCTCAAAGCAACTGGAAGAACATTGAGGAATAAAATTGAATATATTGATAAAAATTATAGCTTCATACTACAGTGAAGGAATTGCTCCAAAAAACTATAACTAGGTGAACTATATTCCATTTCAAAATAGTTTGAAAAAACAAAGAAGAAACTTCCTTTAAGCTCAATTTTCTCCCTTTCCATTTAAGCACCCACCTGTTTCTATTTTGGGGTCATACCCATTGCACAAGGGAAACAAGTACCACTCTCTTATCAAGTGAACCCTGCCATTCTTGTATCAGCTTATCAAGTATTATAAATAATAGAAATCCTTATGATGTTTTTTGTCACTTATGAAGCCAAAAACTGAGAAAAAATCATATTGATATGCTTATGCTTATGCAAATGATCTGTAGCTTATGTATTAGACTCACACATCTGACATCATCATCCAATGTTCTATTTATCGCTCTCAAATTATCAACTTTATAAAAGAAATAGACATAATGTAAGTTTTGTGAGAGATCTGAATTTAGAATGAGGATGGAGATATTCTGAATCTTGAACTTTCCTTTGCCTTGAAATTGCAGGTGGAGCAAACAGTGATCTAAAAGGGTTAAGTAAACTGGAAGGTAATTAATTGTAGCATTCTTGTGAAATTTTATTTCAAGCTCTCAAAGCATTTTGTATGTCGGACAACTTTGTCAAATATTTATTTGAGACTGTAGTACTGATTTACTTCGATATCTTCTTTCTTCAAAATTTTCTTATTAGTATGTATATGCAGGTGGTGCTTCATGCACTTTAGACGTTATAAAAGCATTGCCAGTTTTGAAGAAAGCATATGGGGACAGGATACAAAAAGTTTTACATGTTGGCGCTGAGACTTGTTCTGTTGTGTCTAGTTTGTTGAAAGAAGAGGATAATGAGGCATGGGGGTTAGAACCATACGAATTAGATGATGTTGATGCAGAGTGCGAGAGTCTTGTCCACAAGGGCATTGTGCGTGTAGCTAACATAAAGTTTCCCCTACCCTATCGTGCAAAATCATTTTCTCTTGTTATTGTATCAGAAGCATTGGATTACTTGTCTCCGAAATACCTTAATCAAACTCTGCCAGAGTTGGTAAGGGTATCTGCTAATGGTGTTGTCATCTTCACTGGTACACGATACCCTTCTATTGCTTCTTTCCTTCCAATTTTATATATTTTTTTAAATCGGAATCTTAAAAAAGAAAAATAGTTGTGAACTAGATTTATGCAGGGCATCTTCTTTGGCATATTTATTTGACCATTGAAGGGATACATTGACGTAGACAATTACTAGAGCCATTTTTCTAATTTTGTGTATATCTCATGGAAAGGAAAAAGAAGATTGGGACATAAAGTCACTAAATCTCAAAATTCCAACCATATAATCAATGGAATGTGTGATGAATCACTGATCTTAGCCAATTTACAATTTTGTCATGGCTCAGTATAATTGTGCATGATTTTTCTCCTTTTGTTATTTTCTCTTTCTTATTTGAAGTAATCAATTTCTATGTTACTAATATGAATATAAGTTTGTCCTAGCCTTACATTGTTTATAAATTAAGTGCTTTGTTCTCTCTCTCGTTTTTTGTTTCCACTGCTTGTGTTAGCTGTGCTGTATAGGAATGAATTTTTTGATTTCCTCTTCTTTTCCCTTATTATTCTTTTTCATGCATAGGTTATCCAGGTCAGCTTAAAGCTGGAGGCGGAGAAGTGACCAAGTTTGGTCGTCCGGTACATTACTCTTGTTTATTGGATTTCAATACTTGCCATCAGATGATGAGCATTTTATTTGGCTATATGTTAAAGAGGCCATGACCTCCACATCAATTCAATTGCTAATTTTCCTTGATTGTGATATCATTTTGCAGCTCTAAAATTGGTGATTAATGCATTTTAATTGATAGAATTTCAGAAAGTGCCTAAAATAAAATGGGATTCATGATCCTGAAAATATACTTTTTTTCTTTTGTTTTTTTATTCTGTTTAGTTTTAACATTTTTAAAAAATCTAAATTTCAAAGGCAAAGAAGTCATTAACGTGTGATTTTGCATGCTGCTTGGGACAGTGACATACTTAGAGATCTGTAATTTATATCTGATAGTCAAGCGCTATGATATTGATCAATTCTTTCTATTCAGCTTCTTTTGGGCTTTGTGAAAGTTTTCTTTCAAAAGCATCTTAAATTTTGTCTAGGAAGTACTGAAGAGTTTGACTGTTGAAGTAAAATACACAGCGCTGATGGGATTTTGCTTTTATAGGCCAAACTGCGGAGCCCATCTTGGTGGATAAGTTTTTTTGCTCAGAATAGTTTAGAAGAGAATAAAGCCGCTGGAAAGAAGTTTGAACAGGCTTCACTCAAGAGTTCATACACATCAGCTTGCCAAGTTTTTCACCTCAAATCATTCCCCTGAGAATTTTGCTCTCATATTGTACAACCCAGCTTATAGTTAGAAATGACTCCTTCAGAGGGCATAGAAGGGCAATCCTCTTGAATCCTTGCGTTATACAGGAATTCTACAGGTCTTTTGTTTACATTCGAAATTCTGATGCTGAGAAGACAACAGAGGCAAGTTTTTTGTGGGTCTATCTAGGTTAATTAATTTTTTTGGGTAGTACTATATAGGTTAGTTACTAGGTTGATGCCAATGTCTACATAAAGTAGCTATGAAATTTGTAAGAATATCATGTAACCGCATGCTTTTATGATTTTGTTGTATAAGAACAAGACTATAGTTTCTCAGCTATTTGGTCAGGAGACTGTGAGTAAGCGAGCAAGTAGCGAGGGAGAATCTCAACTTGTGAGCTCTTGTTAAATTCTTTAATTAAGTATACTTAAGGATAGTTTTCTTCACCAAAAATAGCTTTAAGTCATTTGGCTAGACACATCTCAAGCTTTATATAGTCATGATCTATCTTTTAATCTTTTAAATGTGAGACTTTTTTTATCTTTAATATTCTCTCTGTTACTTTTTTTTTCTTTTGTTCTCATTTTTTTGGGCCTGAGCTTGTACTTTTTTTTTGGGTCTTAGAAACCTTAGGTTTATCCAATTTCTTCTTCTTCTTCTTAATCTCTTGTTTTTTTCTCTCTTTATCTTTTCATCTTTCATTCCTTCTTTGTTTTTTTTGGTTGGTTCTTGTCCCGAATTGAATGACTCTTGATATCAAGTTAAATTCTTTAATTAAATATAGAAACATTTTAAGTTAAATGTTTAAAGATAATTTACTTTATCAAAAATAGTTTGAAGTCATTTGGTGAGATATATTTTAAACTTTTATAAATATTTCACTCCTGTTAATGGGAAGTTATTTAAAGTTGACCTGATCATCAAAAGAAAGATATGCATGTAGTTTTTTTTTTTTTTCACCAGGATGTTTATTCAAGACTAAACTTCTTGAAAGTAATTTTTTCAATAAGGGATATTCTTATTGGGTTTGATATTTGTTTTCAAACCAACAATCTTCAGATTTTGCTAAAATTTCAGGTACACTAGTTTTTCGGTAGACACAGAGGTATTCCTAGTATTCTTGAAATTCAACAAGCCCTTCTAGTTTATGAGATGATTAGAGATCAACTTCTAAATTATATACAGAAAGCTATGATCAATTTCGACATCTTTGTCCTTTTTGGAAGTATGAAGAATCCTTTCTTCATCTTCCTAAAGGAAGAATGAAGATATAAATACATCAAGACTACTCATCCAAGATTGAATCTTGAAAATCTTGCAATAGTAAGAGGAGAATGTGTTGCTTTGCTCAACCATTGGACTGCGATTCAGTCTCAAAGTTGTTCCATCACTCTGTCAAAGCGCAATGACAAAAATATTTGAGCCTATTTTTCATAATGCCCTTATATATATTGACGATATTTTGTTATTCTCAAATGATGAACAGGAACATAAAAAGTTGCTAGCCCAATTTTTGGAAATGATTAAAAAATGCGAATGTGTTGCTCTCGGCAAGCAAGAGGTCAAATTGGATCAGCCCAAATTGAATTTTGGGCAATGATTTTTCAAGGACAGTAGTGGCCCGGCTCTATGTCGAGTGAATTGCTTAACCTTTTTTTCTTTTTCTCTTTTTGGTAAACTGAATTGCTTAACTTTCCTAATGGAAATTTGAGGGTCAGACAAATTCAACAATTCCTAGCTGACCATACTAGTTAGTTGTCAAAACTTTCTAAGAAGAATCAACTGCCTTTGAGTATAGACCAAACAAAAGCAATCTAATACCTCAAAACTCAAAAGAATTATTCAGGATCCACAACCACTCAAGATTCCAGATATAGGACAAACAATCTTACAAATTGGTGCAAGTGAAGACTTTGGAGAGTCATTCTTATTGAAGAAATAAGTGAATATTAATTCAGATATATTCATACGTAACGTAGCTAGTTTTTCTGGCCTGAATAATCTAATTTTTTTTTTTTTTTGGGTCAGCGAATAATCTAGCTAGCTGACTACACTTAGAAAATTGTATCTTCTTTTTTTTTTTGGGGGCAAAAATTGTGCCTTTTAGTTGTAAAGCATAAACTGTAGTATGTAAACATCTAGAAAAATCATTATGGCTATCTCCCAAAGCATTGCATGCCAAGGTTCAAATTTTCACTGGGAGGCATTCATTTTTAGTAGATAACTGCAGTTTAAATAGAATCACGCCCATACTCAATTAAAAAAAAAAAAAAAAGAAAATGGATATTGCCTCAATTGCCTTTGATAGAGTACATATGATCAACCTGGATGAGTATATAGGAATTCAGTTGAATTGAATTCCGACTAACCAAGCAACACATGACAAAAATATTTGATTTTTAATGGAATACAAAATATTTGTTTTTTAGCGAAAAATGAAAGGCGCAATGATACATCAAGAAAACTTGCAAATAATTATCTTATCTTATATACATACAGATTTAAACGCACCGTGAGGAAGCACTATTCATCTACTCTGTTATAGTTTATAAACGGTATTAATAATAGTTATTTTTTTTTATCATGGTCCTCATGTGGGTTCTAATTGAAATTCCCCCTTACATTTTTTCTCAAGTAGTCAAAACTCCCTTTTTTTTTTAAATTTTTTTTACTATATATATATATATATATTAATAGATACGTTTAAATTTAAATAAGAATACTTTATTTAATTTGAATATATGCATTTTAATTTTTTAAATATATTCTTTAAGATATAATTTATATTAATTCAATTTGACATTATTCAGACTTTTTTTAATATCTAGATATTCCCATTCTTTTGATTTTGATAACTTGTATCTTTTCTCATTATTTAGTTTAATATATACCTATGACATATTGCATTATTTGCATACATTTAAGGATAATTTTCTTGCATTATTGCATCATTGGGAACTCAATTCTGGCATATTTAGATATTTTTAGGTCTTT
Organism: Prosopis cineraria; assembly: GCF_029017545.1. Taxonomy (NCBI): domain Eukaryota; kingdom Viridiplantae; phylum Streptophyta; class Magnoliopsida; order Fabales; family Fabaceae; genus Prosopis; species Prosopis cineraria. The sequence goes on from NW_026556455.1 coordinate 23,563, forward strand.
AAAATCAATTAAGGTTCATTTATAGTCTAAAGGTATTTGGATCATTTTGATAATTTTTGGGCAATTTTGGAACATTAGTTTATTTTGTATCTTTTGTCTTCCTAAGATCAATGAAAAAAGTTTGATATTCAAATTCATTCTAAGTTACAAAGAGGCATTAAAAGACATAAGTTATAAGATGTTTCAAAATAAAGGTATTAATATTAGACTGTCATGTTTTATAATATAAGACATTGAAAATTATATTATATCTTGCAATTAGCTTTGAATTTTGATTTGAAATTTTATACACATATCTGATCATTCTTGTGTGTATAATTGCAAATGCAAATAAGGATTTGAAAGAAGATTAAATGGCCAAAAGATTAGATTACAAGACAAATTATAACACTAGAAGACCCTAGAGTAACACATGTAAAAGAATTAATTCAAGAAGCTTCTTATGACTTTAATCATGGAGGATTTCGACCAAAGAAGCCTTAATCACCCTTAAATCATCCTTTAACAAGTGTTTAGTGAGTTCCAATCAATTGTAGAGCATCTTATATGAGCTATAAGTGCAACCAAGTTAACCTAACTTGAAAGGTGGCCACATTTATTTTTAAAACTTCTACCTCATTTTGTTAATTAGTTTTCAGATTTTTCTTGACTTTGATCACCTAGAACCCATCTCATTTAACTCATTTTATTCGTCCACATGCTGAAAATGAGGGTTTGGATGTGAATCTCAAGGTGAACACTTCATTTTACACATAAATTCATCTCTCTCACTTTTATAAAATTTTTAGCACCACTTCATCTAAATTTTTTTTCGTTTGGCTCCATTTTTTCACACTTTCTTAGCCACATTCTTTCATCTCAAGCAAGTATTGAAGTTATGAAAGTCATTTAGGGAAGAATCTTTACATGAATTATGAAGAGAACCACCATGAATAGCTAGATTTTTTCAAAGCTTTCTAAAGAAGATGAAGTCACATATTGAGTTCTCCTAAACTTTTTCTCTTATTTTTAATTGCTTTGAATTATTCTCTTTTCCTTCTTTAATTTTGTAATTTATGCTCTTGATGATTGATTTTATATGTCTTAGATTAATCATTATGGCTGAAATTTATGTTCTAAAGAGAAGATAATGTGTATTTGATTTTTGAACTAATTGTGCACTTTAATTGTTTGTGTTTACACCTCAAGGTTTTGATAAATAAATACATGATTTTTTTTTCAATCTCTTGTTATGTTGCTTTGCAATTAGCCATAGTTTAGGTCTTAAGCTTTGGTTAATATCATAATCTTGGTTGGTTTAAGGTCTTAAACATGATCAATGCAATAACTAGGACTAATTTTAAGAATTAAATCACACATTGATATATCTATTTTGGGTGATTTGTGTGTTAAATTCTAAGTAGTTATTAGATTCTAATCGCTATCACCTAATCTTGATGGTTATAAAGACGCTTTCACACACCAATTGAAGAAGACAATTAAATTTAAAACAAGGTGACAAAGAATAAGGATAGAAGTGATGGATTCTAAGCTTAAGAAGCTACTTTCATACTTGGTTGATTCTTACATATTTTCTTTACATTAAAATTAAACATAAATATTTAATTTCTTTCTTAAACTCTCAACTTCAACTTCATGGTCATTGGCTTCATTTGATTGCAAATTATTTACTCCTTAAGGATAGAATGACCTAAGGTGCTATTACTTCTACAGCTTAATTTTCTTGAGAAGGTTGACCAAGTAGCGCTTCTCAACCTACACACATGCATATATAGACACCAACACAATGACACACAAATATATATATATTATATCGGGATCAAAAAAAGATAAAAAATTATAAAAATAGATAATAAAAAGTGAATAGAAATTTTTAATGTCAAGAGCTAAGAAAATTTTATTAACATGGTTGATTAATGGGTTAAAGTCTAATTTTTTTTCTATATTTATTTTTTAAGAGTGTTGGATATTCTATACTCTCAAATGGGACAATTTTGCATCCAAATTATTTTTTCAAGGAGCAAAAAAATTTTTTTGTTAGTCAACTATTAATTTTTTTCATTTTTTATTGACGTGGCATGTGCGTAGGCCTACTCACAGTAGTACATATAAAACTTTGAAGACTATATCCTTTAATGTTAATTTGCTTTTGGACTTTTTTTTAAATGTTGAGTATCCTAAAATCTTTTTTTAAAAGTGTTGGCCATCTTAAAGTCTTATTAAAATAAATTTTAATAAATATTATTAAAATATTAAGTAATTTAATATCTTTGATATTTTTTAATTTTATATTAAAAAGAAGGGAATGAACTTCCTAATTAACAAAGAAATTTTTTTTCTCATCTTTCCATTTTTATCTTGTTAAATAACTTTTTAGTAACATATTAATGGAATAAGTGATATATTTTAAATAAATGTTTTTGTTGGCATATTATTGGTTCTAATTTTTCCATGTCTCTGATTTTACTCCTAATATTATAATGTACAAAGAGTATTAAATTTGGGTAGTGTAATATTTTAGAAGAAGATATTTAGTTGACTAAAAAAATTATAGAAAATAACCTAAATATTTAAGGAACTTAACTAATATTAAAAATATAAATAAGTTTTAATATACACAAAATGCATAACGGTTTTGACATTGTCTTAAAAAGAAGATTGAAGATTAATATATATAAAAATGAAATCATTTATAATTTATAAAATGTTAGTTTGAGTTGTTAATATTTCAAAAGTAATTTATAAATTTTGAATGAATATTTATAAATAATAATATTTAAATTATTAAATATGAAAATATTTAATATTTTGATAATATTTATTAAATTTTATTTTAATAAGACTTGAAGCTATTTAGTACTCTTAAAAAAAGGCTTTAGGATACGTAGTGCTCTTGAAAAAAGTTATAAGAGTAAATTAACACCAAAAGATATGATTAAAATCTTCCATATAACTGTGTGCGCGCTCCACATACATGCCATGTTGGCAAAAAATAATAAAGTTAACAGCTCCTTAACAAAAGGGTGCTTTTGGACATTAAAAAAAATACTTTAAGAAAAAAATTATCTCATTTAAGAGTATAAAGTGCTTAGTACTCTTAAAAAATAAGTAAAGGTAAAATTGAACCTTAACCCTTAAATAATTTAATTTTTAAGTTATTTTTATTTCAACCTATTTATATCTAAAAAGTTAAATTTTAATAATAAATAGTTATATAAATAATATCAATCATATTTATTTTTATGTCTAAAAATTTTCATTCTCTTGATTTTAGTAACTTTTATTATTTAAACTTCTATTACCTTTATTTTTTTTTCTTTGTTCACTCATGTAACTATTTTATTTTAGCCTTCTAAATACTAAAACATTCCCCCTGTATTGTATAGGGATAAAACTAGAGTTAAATGACAAATCTACACTTAAAGTAATCGGCCACGGGTGTCCAATATCAAAAAGTAAGAAAGGGGGTATAAATACCCATAACGTTATATGAGTGGGTATTTTTTTTAGTTCACATTAGTAAAAATTAACACATGACATGCACAGTTAGCATTTAATACTAAAAACTAACGCCGTTAAGGCAAAGTTAATAGGTTGGTCTCTTCTACATCTACTTATGTAACGTTACAGGTAAATACCCTCTTTTTTGGCTTTATGATACTGGGTGCCTTTGGCTGATTACTTTATGTGTAGATTTGCCTTTTAACCTGTAAAACTGTAGGCCTTGTGTTATATAAAGTATTGGACAAGTGAGATTAGGATTGAAGTTGGCTAGTATCTTTTTATTATTTTTGTTATGAGCTAATGAAAAATTTAATCTAAATCTCAATGTCATCTAAAATTACCCAATACCACCTCCCCATCAATATTGGAATTAATTTTTTTCTGACCAAATTACACCCATTCTCTCACTTGCCCCTATGCCTCTATCCTCTGCCATGGCCATTTCCTCTCTCTTCCCTATCCTCTTGTCATCTCATCCCTCTCCCTTGCCCTTTCTTCTCTCTCTCCCTAACCAAATAATTTCTCTTGCACTGGCAGCATCTGATTAGTGTTTTGAAACTTAAATTGGATAAGATGGTTTGACTGGTCTGATCGTAACCACTCAACGAAATGGCTTGGTTCAACTATTTGGACCACTTCAACATTTGGATTGAGTTGACCAAGGTGGTTTCAAGAGAGTTAAATTTGACTTAGAAACCAGAGAAAGTCAACTTAGCCCAAAGCTTAAAAAATAAGAAAACTTAGCTCAGTTGCTTCGATTTACGATTTCTCTTCTCTAATATTTAGTTCTTTTTGTCTTCTCTTTTTTAATCTTTGATTTTTCCTCTATGACCTAGGCTAAATCTCTAATGATCTCTCCTCCAATTTTAGCAATCTAACTTTTGCTATTGAGATTGAAAGCTTGTGAGTTGTGACATGATAACATGCTTCTAGCTCTAGCATTTTGCTTCGAAATCATGAGTAAGTGCCGACATACCTCTGTCTCCAGTTTCAGTCTAGGGGTCTCGCTTTTGGTGTCAAAATTCTAAGTATCATTGATAAAGTAATGTTTTATTTATCTATTTGTGTATATAAATATTATTTTTTATTTACTTTTTATATCACCGAATTGATTGCTGCTCTAATTGATTGAACCATGAGAATTGCAATTTATTATTATTTTTGATTTAATGTTCAATCTAAATTTTAAAATATTACATCCGACGGGTTGTTATTGGACTTCAAGTTTTCCCTATACCATTAAGAGAAAAAGTACAAAAGCAAAAGTGCAAGAGTTTAGCCAACACCCGTGCGAGTCAAGTAGCATCACGAAACAACAAAATAACAGCAAAAAGAGGGCGGGGGGTTGGAAATCCCTACGCTAGAACACACTCAGCCATTTTTTTTTAAAATATATTTTAGTAAAAAAAGAGGTTATTGAAAAAAGAAATTATATTATTTTTTATTAAAATGAGTTTACAAATAAGGGAAGAACATTAAACCAAATATATATTTTTAAAATAATTAGCGTTTTAAAAATAATATTCTTAAATCTTAATAATCAAACATAATACTAAATCAATCGATGTCTATATAAAAAAATCAAATTGAATGCTATTTAAATTCATTTTTTTCTTACATAAAATGACAAAATTATCTGGATTTTATTTTGTATTTTTTAAAATTTCACTTCAAAGTGGACAAAGCATAAATAAAGTAAATGTAATAGTGTAATTATAATTAAAAAAATACTTCCTCTAAACCATAATATATAGAACATTAGATAATTTTTATAATTATTTTTTAACTATATATTTATTTTATTTATTTTTTTAAAGAAATGATATATTAAAATTTTAATTACCATTATTAAAAAACTTATATAAAATATTAAATGTAAGTATAATTGAAAAGATGTAAACTTTTTTAAAAGATTAAAATTTCAACTAATTTTTTTTAAAATTGTAAATTAGTTTCAAATATTTCATATTATGATAAAAAAGAGTAATATTTTAAAATAACATGTTATATTCCTTCTGTTAAAAAATGTAAGATATTTTTTAAGGAGTTAAATATTAAAAAATATAAGGTATTTTTAATCTTTTGAGGTCTAATCATTACTTTTTTTTAAAGTATCTCTATTAATAATAACTTTATATTTATTGTGATGTGTTTGATAGAAGTAAATATAAAAAAATATAATTAATTAAAAAATAAGTAATTATTTTATTAAAAAATAAAATTTAATTAAAAATATTTTATATTTTTACATGTTAGTCTTTCTTGTTTTTCGTTGTATAAAAAAAAAAAAAGGTTATAAAATAAACGAAAATTAATTACACACACACGCTCAGAACAATTAAAAAGAAAAAAAGAAAACTATCAATTACAGAATCCATTCTGTGAAGCGATATTTGTTATGAAAATGCTGTGCCAAAATTAGTAACTCGATCTGTTATGGTTATAATGACGGCAAGCAAACAAATGGGTAGTTCAGAGCTCTAACATGTTCCATGGCCGCAAGGGACGCCAACCCAATCGCCAGCGCCAAGAAGGTCCCTCTCTTTCCCCTTCTCTCTCTCATTTGCTTCACTTCCATCTTCCTCATTCTCTCGCAGTTCCGAAAGACTTCTATTCCTTCGACAACAACTTCTCCTTATCACAGCTTCGATATCGCCGATGAGGAATCTCGGAGCACCGTTCGGGTCGGGTCTTGCGACTACTCCGATGGATCCTGGGTCTACGATCCGAAGGCGGCAAGTGCTAGGTACGACCACACGTGCAAGGAGATTTTCAAGGGCTGGAATTGTAGGCTTGGGAACAAATCGAACGCTGGAGACATTGTCAAGTGGCGGTGGAAGCCTAAGCGCTGCGATCTTCCGCAGTTTGACGCCGTTAGGTTTCTTCGGGATTACAGAGATAGCAGCATCGGTATTCTACTCTCCTTTTCCTTGATGGCTTTATCAGTGTATTTGGGATGCTGGATCTGCTGGCACTGGACTTAATAGCAGCTAGGACTGGTAGCATGGTCGTCTCTTACTATTATCTTTTTGTTTTTTTAAACTTAAATCCATTTGCATTTGAGCCATTTAGAAATGAAGACCATGTTAGTAAAGTGGTACATCACTTGATTACTTGGCATTCAGTTGATCCGTATGGCCTGAATGTTCTAGTAAGCGAGTATTGCCATTTTCTTGTTATCAAAGGATCATTACTAAAATGGAAGAATTTAATTGTGTTGTTTTCAATTAAAATGAAAGAGAACAAATCAAATGTTTTGCAATGCCAGAGAGACTCAAATTGTAGCCTTCCTTTTAATGGGGCAGTTAATTTTGCGGTTTTGGGTTGGATATTCGAGAACACTGAGCGGTTTGTTTTTTCTAAGACAAAAAAGTAGTACTTTAGATCTCGGAAGATTATGTGAATGTGATGGTCAATTTGATACTCTGTGTGTGTTTTTCCTTTTTTGAGAGTATTACTTTGATATTTGAAAGTACAATTTCGTTTCATGCCCACCTAGAGCTATTGCAGTTATGATAAATCTAAACAAAATTATGTTGTTGTGTATTAACTTGAACTTCTTGATGATGATACAATCTTTTGAAAAACCAGAATAGGTTCTGTGGGAAATTATACCAATTTGGCATTTTCAATGATTTATGGTAGCTTTAACTGGTTTTCCCACTGCAGGTTTTGTTGGGGATTCCTTAAACAGGAATATGTTTGTGTCGCTTTTCTGCACTCTTAAAAGTGTGTCCAATGAAGTGAAGAAGTGGCGACCAGCTGGTGCTGACCGTGGATTCACATTTCTGCAATACAATCTCACCATTGCATATCATCGAACAAATCTCTTGGCTCGTTATGGTAGGTAAGCTTTATTGTTACAATGATTTGATTTGCTATTCTTATTTTGAGCTCTTGTTGGCATCATGTACGATCGTTTTCTATTACTCTTTTTTGTTTATTACAACACCTTTTTAAGTTTTAAGTAACTCAGAACTGGATTATGATATGTTCTGTACTTCTGTAAGGAGAAAAGCCATTAATGGAGTGGAGCATAGGGGCAGAGTTCCCTCCCAATTACTTGTTTTTAATGAGAAAAATGATAGCAGCATCCTTCTCGTTGTTTCAAAGTGACAAGGGCAATTGGAGTTAGGTGGAAAGCATCTAATATTACCTTATACATTATTCCCTTTGATGTATGGTAAGGAGTTGAAACTGCTAGAATAATGATTGATTGAACAACGGGAGGCTAACCATCCCATTGGGAGGGTTTAAAAATTAAGTTGTGTGATGGGAAGGTTTTGTTTGGAACCCCTTTTTAACCCACTTTACTCTATTATTTTTACAACATCCATATGATGGCTTACAAGTTTTTCATATAGCACTCCATCCAAACAAACAAGCCTTGAGCGGCTATAAGCAGAAAGTAGCACACACGCTGAACCCCTTTTTCTTATATTTTTTTTTAAGAATGTGAATTTCCAATTTTTTATTTGGTATTATTGAAGATTAAGTTTCTAGCAGTATTCAAATAATAAAAAGTATGTTTATCAGTTATATTGAGTGACTTCAGCCTCTAAAGGTTGTAAGAGAAGTTACATGCAATCCATTGTTGTGGTGTGACAGCTTTTGTAAGCTATTACTACGTCTATAAGTTGTTGATTGATGAGTTGACAGTTACAGCATATGGTTGTTGTTTTCTCGCCCCTCTTTTTTGAGTTTATGTGATTTACTTCATTTTATGCTATTAGTTAGACTGCAATATTTGAGCTGCACTTAAATGAAAATTGTTGTTCCCCTGATTCATTCAGATGGTCAGCTAATGCAAACGGTGGTGCATTAGAATCTCTTGGATTCAAAGAGGGCTTCAGAGTTGATGTTGATGTTCCAGAAAGCACATGGGCACAAGCTCCAAGTTTTCATGACATTTTAATTTTTAATACTGGCCACTGGTAATTTTTTATTATCTCCATGTTTCGTCAATTGATGATGTGTGATTCTACATGCTTTCATTGCTAATTTTGGAGAATGACAAATGAGGACCTGTAAAATTAATGTAAAATAAAGGACCTATGAGTTGTAAATTCATGAAGTTTCATTTGTAAAATCCTGATATTTTGGCTGTAAAATGTCCTCGATATTTTTCAAATGTCTTTATTTGTCCTTCTTCCTCTCTAATTAGTGAGCTGACACTGCGTGGATTGTTCTTTGACATTTGAGAAGATTCTGTTGCCTGCAGCAGATTTTATGATTTTTGAGATTCTTTTGGTTATATGAACAGGTGGTGGGCCCCTTCAAAATTTGACCCTGTAAAGTCACCTATGCTTTTCTTCAACAAAGGCCAGCCAGTAGTCCCTCCATTGCCTCCTGATCGTGGCCTTGATTTGGTTTTGGAGCACATGGTATGGCTAATGCATTGCTTTCTTATCCTCTCTAATGATCAAAACCACGCATGCAATGTAATACTTGAGCTATATAGTCAATTTTATACCATTTGGCAATCGCTTCTTCATCCAGAAATGCTTCCTACAAGAATTGCTATCCATGGCTGTGTTACTAATGAATGTTTAATTCCGATGTTCTAGTCCCAACTTACAAAGATGAAGGGAGCTCTTTCCGTGGGGTTGTAGTCCTTAAGGGATAGGTGCTTATTGGATAGTGATAAAATTGGTCTTTGGGATTTATGAACAGATTCTGCTGTTGTCATCAACTCTCATTTAGCCATAAAATTTGGGGTGGGGGTCATAATTCTACATTTTGAACTGGTTTTCTTTACAGATACCTTATGTGGAGGGAAGGGCGAAATCAAATGCAGTAAAAATTTTCCGTGCTCAATCGCCCAGGCATTTTGAAGGTGGTGATTGGGATCAAGGTGGTTCTTGTCGAAGGCTTCAACCTTTATCAACAGAGCAGGTGCTTCCTCCCAAAAATTTTGTGGTATCATGTTAATACATCTGGAAAAATAGAATTGGAACAAAATTGTGCTCATGAGTAGTTAAGTGATACAAAAGTCTGTGAAGAAGTTATTTGACATTCAGTTCATCTTTGCAATACAAAATGGGGTTTCACTTACCTATAGTATTTAACAAGTCTCCTCACCCCCTTCTTTGCGTTAAAATTTCATTGAATACAAAAGGAAGGGGTGCATGTGTAACTATTTTCTGACTACCTAATATAGAGATTCTATCATAATGCTTTTAGTAGAGAAAATGTTCATAAATGGTTTTTAAGAGATGACAAGCATTTTATGCTCCAGATTCTAGTTTCAGTCAGAATAATCAAAAGTGAAGAGCAATGAAACAACATGTGCTAGCCATACGGGGTTAGTTCAAGTGATATGGATGGGGTGGGACATGGATAATTTTCAGGTTAAAACTCTCTTGATGTACATGATGCTGCTAAAACACAATCCAACCTTAAAATACTTAGGTATAGGAATAAAAATTCTTTGACGAAGCCAACTAATACTAGGCTTATCTTTAGTGGAAGGCCAAAATTGAGTTCACTGAATTATTTATATGATTTACTTAATATGTTGGGGTTAGTAAGTTTTGTTTCCTTTTCAGGTGGAAAACCTGTTCTCAGTAAAGAATAACGGGACAAACGTGGAGACTCGATTGGTCAATGAACACCTCTACGAGGCTCTTTCAGGGTCTGGTTTGTTGTTTTTGGACATAACTCATCTGAGTGAGTTCAGAGCTGATGCTCATCCATCGACGGCGGGTGGAAAAAAAACACGATGACTGCATGCACTGGCCCTACCAGGACTCACAGATACCTGGAATGACTTGTTCATAGAGCATCTATATAGTATCAAGAACAGAAGTTGATGATTGACTTGTTCATATTCCACTCAAGAGAAGAAAAAATTGTTCATATGTTTCTTGTACTACACACGTGTTTTGATGACGTTTATTCAATGACTCTAGTTCAGTATATGATAGTAGAGTACTTGTTTCCTTCTCAATTTTGTCTGAAGTAGAGGAAGGTCTAAGAGAACACTTTTGAAAGTTTTGAACGCGATCTGTTAATTAATAATATTCTTAAAAGCTTGATAAATGATAGAGTACAATGGTGTCTTGCAATTCATGTAGCCGACCTCACCTAATGGGATATAAAAGCTTGTTGTTGTTGTTGTTGTTGTTGTTGTTGTTTAGAGTCCAATTGATGATGAGTCATATAGTTAGTTCAGTATATGATAATAGTAGAATACTTGTTTTATTTCTAAATTTTGTCTGAAGTTACAGAGTGGAATTGATGATAAGATGATATCTAGTTCATATGATACACGTTTTGTTCTTCAAAAAGGAGTGTGGATTTAAATGTTCTATCCTAACCCGTACCAAAAAGCTTCAAACTTTTGGGGGGGGGGGGGATTAAAACCTTGTTTTGATCCTCCCAAAGGTCATCAATTATCTTGTTACTTATGGAGGATTTTATAAGAAAATGACAATTAAACACCTCAAATATTAATAATTACAAAAAATATTAATATCAGACTATAGTTCTTGTTTGCAATTAAAAATGTAAATAGTTGATAAATTAATAAAATATACTTGAATTATTTGTAATGTAAGTTGAAAATTTATAAGAGTCAATATAATAATAATAAATCAATTATTTGTAATTTTTTTTGCTATCAATATTAAATAAATCACTTAAAAATTTTTAAAAAATATAATTAAGATTATCTATAAGGTAAGTTAAAAATTTATAAAAGTCAAATATAATTACAAGTTAATCATTTGTAATTTTGTAATATCGCTTGGAAAATCAACAAAATGAACTTGAAAATATTTATAATATTAATTGAGAATTTATAAAAATTCGTTGTGATTTTAAACTAATTCATGTAAGGACCATAGTTTTTATTGAAATTTTAATAATTTATGGTATGTAATTATCATTAATATTGTTATGAGATTCCTAGTTGTTGTTGTTGTTGTTATTATTATTATTATTTTATTATTTGCCTTATTTGGTACTTCGCAAATCACAAGTCCGTATGTTGGTGACTTGTCAGTGAATGTAGCGATGGAGCCACATCTGATTAAAATATTATAATTAAAAGGGTTTGAAACTTGAGAGGGACTACAAGAAAAACAAAAGTATACAGATAACGAACTTTGAGAATGCATCTAAATGTAGAGCTTTTTTTTGTGTTATTGTTTTGTGGGGGTGAGTGTAGGGGCGGACACAATGTAAAAGCAGAGTACGAAAAGAAGATACTTCCACTCTGAAATGGTTTAGCGAAACATAACACTACCAAATGAACAAGCTGGAACAAGCTCAGCTCTTAAAATTTGTGGTAGGTATGAAATTCATAGCAGTGAGCACCAAATAATTAAAGACTAATGAGATATATAGTAATAACCCAAACAATACATTAATTTTAATAGCTTGCACCCAAACAAAAAAAAAAAAAAAAAAACTCTCCAATGGGCAAACCTCCAAACTGACAGCCCTTATCATGAAGGAGCTAATGCTCATTGCTCAGTCTACTAGGACAATCCAGTCCTTTCTATTCTCAATCGACCCTGTTTGAAATACCAACCAGGCGTTGCACAGTTTTTGACCCACCCTCTCTGCTCTGTCTTGTATTCAACTCTGCAGAATTTCAAGTTTTGAAATCATGGTGTGTTCCATTAATCTTTCATTGATTAATCTACTTAAAAATAACTCTCAAACTGACTTGCCTTCTTTTATTATAGGTCACAGATGCAACAGACTTTACACCCATGGCAGTTCCTGTGCAGAAGACTTCATCAGCT
>NW_026556456.1:0-35815 GCF_029017545.1 Prosopis cineraria
TCACATTAAACAAAAAAATATTATCAGATCTAGAACTTTGCCTGTCGCTCAACCTCCATCGTCTTCACATCTGCTCTTGCTTGAAGTCTGTTTGTTGTTGTGGAATCGTCGCTATCTCCCCTTCAACCTTCAATGCTTCCTCTCCTTCCTCTTGTTCTAATTATTTCTTCAACATTATCACATTTGGAAAAAGTCAAACAGCGTTTGGACCGAGTTTACTCCTCTTCTCAGTTCCGTTGTCGCTAAACGCAACTTTAATTTGCTCTGGAAATGGGTAGAGTTGCTGCACAGAATCTTCAACAAATGTGCATAGTTTTTTTTTTTTTAATCAAATGTGCATAGAGTTGCCGCTGCACTACTCTGCAGGAGATTTTAAACCAAATGTCTTGCATAGTTTTTACTCCTCTTTTTTTTCTCAAATTGGGTAGAGTTGCTTTTTTACTCTGGAAATGGTGCTTTTCCGGTGACTCGGGAAATTGGAATGGATGATAGGGTTTTTTTTTCTCCCTTGGGCTTTTTTTTTTTGGTTAAATTTTAGGGCTATGTTGATCTTTTTAAAATATAAATAAATATAAAATAAAATTTTTATCTCACTTTTATTTTTATACTAAATATACTTTTTAACTTACCAGTGTACCTCCGCTTTTACTTTCTTATTCACCTCTATTGTCATAAAAAAAATAACATTTCCTATTCGAAACGGGGCATAAAAGTGAAGTACGTACACAGATTTTGACTCGCTGTTGGTTAGAAGTGAGGGCCAACACCGAAGCATTCAAAGCCGAAAACTGAAAATAATGATGTGGATGGGCATAGAGAATGAGCCTCTATTGATTTAAAAATTAAGAACATGTTTCGCAATTTATTTTTAAAAAATAATTTTTTATTTTTTAAAATAAAAGAATAAAAAAATTTATTTTGATAACGGGTTTTTAAAATGTGTTTCAGAGAATAAAAAAATAAAATATTATTTTAAAAAATAAAAAAAATTAAAATAACTTTCAAATGTTCTGAGATTATTATTCTGAAAATAAGGAAGAATGAAAAAAATATTTATTTTTATTATTTTTTATTCTCAAAATATATTTTACAAAACATAATTTTTAAAATAATAAAATAAAAATAATTTCAAACAGTGCCTAATTAGCTGGACAGGTGGATGGTCGATAGCTGTCTCCTACCGTCTTAGTCAATTGTGTTAGACTCCACACATTAATTAATGTCCGTTTAACTTTGGCCAAAATAATAATAATGATAATAATGTCCATTTAACAATTACCTTCGCCGCCGGTTGCGTGGCTTTGCCTTTTGAGTAAATGGAATGGAACTGGTCTCAGTTCCGCCCATCTAAGCCCTCTAGTCACTGTAGACAGGCAAGTTTTTTCTTGTAAAACTGTTATTAGAAGAATTAATTAATTAAAGACACAGATTTCTCGGAATAAAATGTCAAAAAAAATAAGAATTTAATCTGAAACCGCTTTAGTAACGATGATTTGATAACAAATGCGAAATGAATGGGGATATATTAACATTAAGTTCAGCGTCAAAATTTTGTGTTACCATTGCATTGTTGATCGGTGACTCGTGATGCGCAATGAGTATATAATTAGAGTTGAGGTGCTAATTTAAAGTAAAAATTATAGTTGGCCCTTAAAAAGGTTAGCTTTTTAAGCTTGAAAATGAAAGATCTAACCCTATAAGGCTAAATCTAGTCTTTTTAAGTTATTTTATATTTTTTTTAAATTCATCGTGAAAAAAAAATAAAAGAAAAATAAATATTTATTAAAAAAATGAAAATCCTAAACTCATTCATCCCTCCTTCATTCTTTCATCAAGATTTAGTTAATAATTTCTAGCAAAATTTAATGTTTATTGGTGTTAAGTTTGATATTAGTATTTCATATTAGACTTCGATATTTAAATTTTACATATTGTTATGCTATAGATTGACTTAAATTTATTTTTTAAATTTAATCTTATGTATAATAATTTTTTAAAAAAATATAACTTTAGGTTCTGTACTTTACTTGTATTTTACTATTAGTCTTTATACTTTTTTTTAAATATTTTTGGTTCTCTACTTTTATTTTTTATTGTCTTAGATCTCTCCAAATTTTCTATACTTTGTTTATGGATGAACTTAAAATATAAAAAATAAAAGTACAAGGATCAATAACAAACGTAATAAAGTATAGAAATTTAAAATTATATTTTTCCTCATTTTTTTAAAATTATAAATATATTTTTTATGTTTTAAAATTAAAAAAGAAACAAAAATAGGGCTGGAGTGTGGATTGGCCCTTCAACCAAACCTTATAAGATTAAACCTTGAGATATAATTGAACTTATCAGGGCCAATTTGTTTAAGCCGTGACCCTAATTAATAGCTCTAATATATTCTTTGTGAATAGCAAATAAGTCTCTAAAAATTGAGGACTATAAATAATAGATTCCTTCCAACTATTACATGTATAAGCTTTTGATTCAAAAATCATTAACCCACTTGATTAAAACTCAGCTCAGGCCAATTTAAGTTGATGTGTGTGTGTGTGTGTTTCGATGAAAAATTCTTGTGTGGATCCAGTTAAACACCTTATCCATAATCATTCCATAAAAACATAATATTTATTATTATTCAATCAAATAAAATTTAACATTTTATTATTTTTAATGTCCTTATTTTATAATAGAATGCTTATTAATTTCTTAATTTTCTCTCTCTTGTTAATATTATTAATAATTTATATTTAATGTTATTTGAGTGTCATATTTTTGTTAGATAGATTATAAATGACATGATATTCTTTGTCTATTTAAGAATTTCTTGTACATTGATATACTTTTTCTTATTAATTTAGTGTCAATGACTCATCTTTTATTAATTAACATACGGTTCGCACTAATATATACTCCCTCCGTTTAAAAATATAAGATATTTTTTGAAGAGTTTGATGTTAAAAAATGTAAAACATTTTTAGTCTTTTGAGGTGTAATCATTGCCCTTTTTTTTTCAAAAGTGCTCCTATTAATAATGACTTTATATGTATTATAAAATATTTAATAGAGGTAAATATAAATAATAGGATAGTTTAAAAATATGTAACTGCTTTATTGGGGTAAATTTGATTAAAATGCTTTAATGAATGGAGAGAGTATATATATATATATATATATATATCTATATATTGCAACATATATATTTAACTCAACATTATTTTTTAGGATTCTAGATTAAATGTTAGAATGCATAAACTCTTTTAAATTTAAAACAATTGTATAGGACACTCCTCACTTTTAAATATTTAAAACTAATTTGCATAACATTTAATTTTTGTTTTTTTCACAGCCGCCTACTATTAACTAACGCTGTTATGTTATTGATAGAGTACTATATTAAATTAAGAAAAGCCATATAAAATCTTACGTGACATTTTATGTAAGCAAATAATAAATATTTTTTTTTGTATTAGTTTTTATCCATTTTTGTTGTTGTCAATAGTGCATAGTTTTTCTGTATTAAAGAATAATTTTTATTTATATAATTCTCATCAATAATGAAATATTGTTCCTTTCATGTTGTTAATATTCAAAACTGTTTTGATTGATAAATAATACTAAAAGTATAGTCTTTCTTTTAAATTGTGTTAACAATAAATAATGAGATTAAAGTTGCTCGACTAAAAAAATTAAGAGCATCGTCATGTATATTCTCTGGACAATTTAAAAGAAAATGTTTCTAGATTGATGATAGTCAAATTAATCAACTTGGATGTCAAGTTGCGACAGCTAAAGCCAGTCCTGATTTGAACACGAGCGAGCAGTAGTTTTTGTTCAATTGGCCCTTTTTCATCAGTACCTTTGAATTAATTAATTATTGATGATTATAGTCTTTATTATTATTTTTTTTGGCCAAAATGATGGTTGAAGTCTTAAACAATAGCAAATGTTCTTCCTAAGATTAATGCATTCAATACAGTTTAGAAAGATTTTCAAACTTGCAGCCACATTGTTATGTTAAGCCACCTTAGGAGGATCTTCATGGACTACTGAAGTTAGTTTGACAACGATTGAGATACTTCGTTTCTTCAACTCAAACCAATAAATTAAATCATTTCAATATGATTCAAAGTAGGCATTGCTCTTTCGTTGGTCAGAACAAAAAAGATAAAAAGAAATCTGAATCGGAGTTAGAATGGAAAACACTCCACGACATCTGTGATCAAGGTACTGGAAAAGTGGGCTCATCATTAAATCAATTAAGTTATTGATTCAACAGCAATGATCACAATTGTGGTTGAATCATAATCAAATTAATCATAAATAAAATATTTTATTAAACTGATCAATATATTAATTTAATTGAGTTACTAGTTCAACTACCTAGATTTAATTTTTAATATTTGTAACAAGTAGAAAATGATTTGTTCAATCACTCCTATGACGATGATCAAACCTGAGATTCTAAAATTAAAAGAAATATTTGCGATTTTAACTTTTAACATGAATAAGTTCTCCTTTTAAAACAAATTTCGTGTAAAAAAATTATCTTGTTAAAATATTTAGAGTATTGTTTATTTAAATATTTAGGGCTTTTAATGATTTTAAGGACAATCCTGTTAATAAATAACAAAAATATATAAATCTTTTTTATTAATCTATAATTTTAAATTATTTTTTATTATCGCATCACATCTCAAAGCTTTAAAATAATCACATCTACTTAACTCTTGGTTCATTCATTTTCTTCTGGCATGAAAAATTATGTATTTTCAGTTCTGGTTCACACTTTAAACATAACCTCTAAAGAAGAGTTATTTAATACTCCTTACAATTTAAAATATAAAACATTTTTAATTATAATTCGAATACCAATAAAATTTAGTTATATTTTTATTTTCAGTTAAAAATATCAGAAGTTTTCTTTTCACCCTTTTCTCCATCTGTTAATAATAAATTAAATGAGACAGATAATATTTTTTTAATAAAATATTATAATATGAGAAAGCATGATCCTTCTTGCAGACCAATAAAGTTTTAGCTATCACGAAGAGTGAGAAAAATATAATAAATATTATATAACAAACCAAGTTAACAAATACAAGGGTAAAATATAAAAAAAATTAAAACTAAACCTAACCATGTCTTATGTTTTGAACCAAGATGAGTTAAAAAAAATGTTTAATAATTTGGAGCAAAGGGAGTATTTATTAGCTGTGCTAATTAATAAGACCCAAATAATTGAACAGAAACGCCGTTTTAGTTGAATAGTTTTATCTTTAATTAGTGATAGATCGCCTCTCAGTTCAGCCCCCAGTAGAGTGAAGCCAAGTTAAATAAATTAAATATTTAGCCATCACAAAATGAACGAAAATACAAAAGCTGATTATATTTTTGCCAGAAAAATACAAAAGAAGCTGAGTATGTGTATATATATAAGGAAGAATTATATTGAAGTCCTATATAAGGAAATTAATTGTTATAAGATTTGTTGACAAATGAATTAAATTGAGTTTAATTTAATTGTCAATGAACCTTACAATAGTTATTTTTTTATGTAAGACTTAAGTGTAATTCTCCCTATATATATATATATATATATTCCCACCACATATCTCCTATTCATTTTCTAATAAAATTTCAACTGATTTTTTTTAAGCCGGCGTACAATTGATGCATTAAAAAAATCATTCAAGTATATATATCCATGCACGTGAATAAAAAGCGTGTGCTCAATAATCAATATTGAGTGTCCTTGACAAGAAGATGATATAAACCATGTTTAAACAATCCGAAATCTTATTTAAATGTTTATCCATTGCTTCGGCATTCTTTTATAAGGCCCCTCTTATCTGAGAAAAGAAAATAAATAATCCATTCTAGAGTCAGAATTAAAAGGATAGAAAATGAATGCATTAGGCCTAAGCTGATAATGTAATAATAAATAAAAGATTTGTATTGTCTTGTACACATAAAGTTAATTAATAATCATGCATGTACAAAGAAGGAATATTGGCTTAAAGAAAATATATAATTAAAATTGTCAAGTCAATCATCAGCAGCCGAGCATATACATGTTTTGGCAATTAATTTAGAAATGTTAATTAACACAATCCAAAAAAAGTTATACAATAAAATCTTATTGCATAATACTGTAGTCAATGCCTGGCGTCTCCGTGTCTATGTCTGGAAAAAAGTGGGGGGGCTTCCTTTGAACGAGCTGGCTAGTGACATGAGAATATATATATATATATATATATATATATATAAAACTATGACCAAGAATGATAGACACACGCAAATAAAAGTTGAGACGTGCGTAACTTGTCTGTGTTACTTGTGTGTTTAGCTGAATACAATGAATTATGACATAAACGTCGTCAAATCTGTTGAATATTATAAAATATTTATGAGTATTTTAAAAGAAATTATTGCAAATTAATAATATTAATTACTATTTAAATCAGTTTACGTTATAACCTTTATATTAAACCCCCATTATTATATGAAACTGTTTTTTTAATTATATTTAATGTGTTTTTATTGTCTAATTTTTTAGATATATGTCTATAAAAGGAAGCGTTTGTCACATGTTTAGTATGAGCTTTTGAGATGTGCTTTCCCTTTTCTTCTATCACATTTTTTCATTAGTATTGGTATAACCTAAATTTATTCTAAAAATTTTTGTTGTTTTGCGTCACTGATTTTTATAAGAATAGTCTGTTTAACCTTGTGAAATTATTGCTAATCAACCTGATGTAGTAAAATAGTTTTTAAAGACGGTATTTTTTTAAGACAATTCAAACTATGATTTTACTCCTTTTAGTCAAAAAGATCAATATAAAATTTCACTCTTTTTAAAATAAAAATAGAATTTCCTTGACCATATGATATAGTGTTGGTTATTACTGTACTCTCCACCCAGGGGTGTAGTATTAATAGTGTCAAGTATTTACTACCAAATATATGATTCAATTGATAAGAAAGTTATACCTTTTTAATCAAAAGTCTTGAATTTAAACTTTGAAAATATAACAATGTTGAAAGTAGAGCTTCTACTCGAAAGAATTTTGTTATAGTTCTATTACAATTTGTCCATACTACAACATTTTAAGCTTATGACAACAAGCAAAAACTATTGCCATAGTGGAAAAATCATTGCCTATAAATATAAGTACCAATTTTTGATCACACTCTAAGTGATTGTAAACTAAAGTCTAAAACAGTAGTTTTTGTTATAATTTTAGACAATAAACGGGAAAATTGTTGCCTAATATTAGTCTATAAGCAACAGGCTTTGGGTTTGGAAATAGGAAACATATATTACTTGTTGCTATTCTATGGCATCAATTTTCTCATCTCGCCTTTAACTTATGTGGCAACACTTTTTGACAACATCAAATAAAAGTATTTAAAGTAACGATTTCTAATTGTTGCCACAAACTGGCAACAATTTACACCTGTTGCCTAACATATTACATGCGACAATCCACTAGGTGTTGTCTTTTCAATTACAGCTTGTACATGTTGCCTATATTATCATATTGCTTATTATTACTGTTGTTGTTGTTAATTAAAACAATATTACATAAGGATTTGGCACAAGTAATATGATTTACAATAATCGGAATTTTATTATTTCTCCTAAAGATGAAATAAAAATATTGTTCGAATGAATGGAAGTTTGATCTAATAATTGCATAATTCTAATATTAATGTTGACAGTATCAACATATATACAATAAGATCTCAACCTTGTATCTGCCTTAAATACAATATTCAAGTACTAACAAAAGAATAAGCTCTGATAATGCTGCTGAACCACTAACATGTAACATATACAAAACTTCTGAAAAATGTTGAATTGCTTTGTTGGCCAAAGTCACTATTGCTTTAATGTTGTCTTGATCTCTTACTGTGATGGCCTCGAATAAGTCCCCGTTAAAATCCTCTCAACTTAACATGAAGCAAATCTAGAATGCATGCGTGTATGTATGTATCTTGGAGCTATTTTTTTTTAAATGATGTGGAGTATTTTGTTTTAGGGAAAATTATAATAAAATTATTTTAAATTATGTAAATATCATCAAAATGCGATAATTCTTCTGAAGTCCTTGTTCTATTATTAAGAAGTTACTATAAAAGACTAAATTATCCTTGATTGAAAATAAAAATCCAAAGCCTCAAAACATATAATTTGTTTCCTGATTTGCAAGTTTTGTTTTAAGATTAACAAAATTTTTTTCAAAATTCATGAGAATTTAATAGCAATTCATAAATTTACATTTAAAATTCTAATATTATTCAAGTGATGCAAATATCAATTGCTATTATTGGACAAGACTTTTGTATTTAACCTTATAATTAATATATTTTTATCTAATCAAATCAAATCAAGAGAATTTTAACTTTTTAATAATATTAATAAAAAGAGTTTGTTATAGAATAAGTAATAGAAAAAATATACTTGCAGGTCCTTACAGTTTTACTTAATTTTAAAGTACGTCCTTGTAGTTTATTTTATTTTGTTCAAGCCTTTACAGTTTTATTTATTATATATTGAGCCCTAAAGGTTAAACTTAATAATAAATTATTAAATTTTACAAAACAAAAATATTTTTTGAGTTTGTAAAAAAATTAATTTAATACTTTTAGGCAAAATTGAGAGGAAAAATTTGATTTAATCCACTTTTTATATTCTTATTATAATTTTTTTATGAAAATTCTACATGTATAAAAATATTTAAAAGACAGTTTAATTATATAAATTTTGAGTTATAAAAATTATGTAATTAACTTTAAAGTCATATAATCATTTGATAAAAATATAAAAGTTCTTAATTTTGTTTTTTAAAGGAAAAATATAAGGATTTTAATTTTGAGGGATTAAAAAAATTAATTAATTAAATTATAAGGGCTCAATTAAAATAAAATAAACTACAAAGACCTAATTTAAAATTGAGTAAACTGTGAAAACCTACATATTTGTTTTTTCTAAGTAATATAACAAAAAAAATCCACGTGTTATAATTTAATTAAAATAAGTACTTTAAAATATATAAAGTTAAGTAAATAAGTTCTTTTCTTATTTATTTATTTAATTTAATCTTTATAATTTGTAATATTTAATAGTAATTAATTAATAACAAGCAAGAACGATAGCTAACATTGTTCCATTTTTCTGGCTCAAACAGAACTATCGGTTTCTTTTTCTTGTTTTCCCCAAAGAGGGAAGAGAGGAATTAAGAGGGTATTGAAGTGGGAGGGGCTGATTGTGAATTTCGGAAGTTTACACTTCGCGGCTTAGATTTGGAAAAGTCAGTTAAAAAAAAAAAGTCAATGAAAAATCGTATGTATTTAGGAAATGCAGATCATGTGCATTAATATCATTGGTCTTAAGTAAGCAGTGTGAAGCCGGAACTAATACAAGCTTCACGGATGACAGTGTGTCCAGATCGCTGATTGGTCATCCAGGAGGAGCAACATTTCCAGCGCGCTTACATTCGATTGACTGGAATCTCGTACAGTGCGAAACTTTGAATCACGAATCCATTAATCATCTGATTATGACCTTGATATTGATGTGATATGTGCCTAAATTAAAGTAGACAGTAATGCATCCCCCATTTCCCACTTATTTTTTCCTTTCATTTTACGCGTCAAAGCAAGACTATGTGCTTTATGTGTGTGTTTATTTTTCCACTCTCGTTTGTTTATTTTTCCACTCCCGTTTATTTTTCCATATCTGATCTGTCTACATGGATATGCCAAGTTTTGCTCATGTTAGCTTCGCAGAATTTCATTTTTAATTCTCCTCAAAACTTTATTTGCACAAATTTCCAAGCACACTAATTAATTAGTCAATCGCACGAATAATTTCAATTATAATTTCTCATACACTTTTTCACCCCCCTCTCCCTTAGTGATTCGCATAGTGGTTAAAGGGAAATTTAGAGTTGTCTGATGCCATTATGCATTTGATTGGAAGTATCATTATTCCAAAATTAATACTTTCCCCTCTCAAAACTAAAGGCATTTTTTGCAAATAAGATGTTAAAAAATATAAGATATGTATTTAGATCTTTCAAAATATAGTTAATGAAGTTTTTTTAAAAAATACTCTTAATTAAGGTGTCATTAATAAGATTTTCTAATTGAGACACCACATTAAATAAAGGTAAATATAAAAAAAGTGTGTACTTTTAAAGACAATTAATTAACTTATTGAAAGTTATAATTTAATTAAAAATGTCTTATAATATAGAATGGGCTATTAAATTTTTTGGTTCCTAAAAAAATTTGATTTTTTTTAACAGCATTAGTAATTAATATTACTTCAATCTAGATAATACACGAAAAATATGTATAGTTGTTAGCTTAAATATTTTAAATGGGACTCTCCTTTACACTTGCATTCATAATATATTTACTCGTTAGTTTGGAATTTGGAAGCTAAGTATACACATATTTTGACTAGTAAAACCCTTTTGTGAGGACAGCGTTAAAAAAATAACTATGACTTTCGAAAAGGACCATTACAGTTGAAGGTATTTAAAACTAATTCAAATTGATTGCATCAAATTAAATCTAACCAAACTAATATGAACTAATCAAAACTGATTATAAATGATATTTGATTTAGTTTTTTTTTAAAAAATGATTGGTTTAGTTTGGTTCAAGTTTTTATTTCTAGAAACTTGAACCAAACTAAAACAATTTTTATTATATACTCTCTCCATTAAAAAAATTTTAAGGGTTTAATGTTAAAAATATAAAAAAATTAATTTTTTTTATTTTTTAAGGTGTAATCATTATTTTGTTTAAGTGGCCGTATTAAATAAATCACTTTATATTTATTCTAGGATAAAACATTCTATTAATATATGAGTAAATATGAAAAGATAAGTTTAGTTTGAAAACAAATAACTACTTTATTAGAGGTGAGATTCAATTAAAAATATCTTATATTTTTAAATGAAGGGAGTATATTATAGTATATTTTTATAAATTTGGCTAAGTTTAATTGTTTCCCTTTTCTAAGCTTAGTTGCCTGTAAATTCTTAGCAAAAAATATATTACAATTAGCTGATTGCTATCTATAATTGTTTATAATGATTTTATCATCAAGTATTTTGAAGATGATATATTGCTTTTTAATAGTTAAAAAATGCTAATTAATTGTTAAAAATATTCTTTTGTATTGAAGATATTTTTTTCATTACAAATAATAATTAATAGTTAAAAATTATCAATAAATATAAATATATATTGATGATCATGAATAATATCTCATAAAAAAAAATTCATACTTAACCCAAATCTTAACTAAATTGAACCAAATTGATTAAAAGAAAAAACTGAATAGCACTCAAGTTACAGCGAATCGATTG
Organism: Prosopis cineraria; assembly: GCF_029017545.1. NCBI lineage: Eukaryota > Viridiplantae > Streptophyta > Magnoliopsida > Fabales > Fabaceae > Prosopis > Prosopis cineraria. The sequence goes on from NW_026556456.1 coordinate 11,388, forward strand.
GTTTAATTTGGATTGATTCTTTTTCAAAGCCAAACCAAATCAAACGTATAAATACCCTTATTTACAACGTCAATATTAATGTATGAAGTTAGACTTCTCCCATGCTAGCAAATGGCTCTCATCGTCAAGTCAGTACTCAGTAGTACCTCGTTCTTCATATTACAAATCGTTTGTATATAATAAAAATATCATTAATAAATTTTTTTATTATTTTCAAATTATTTATATTTTGGAACAATAAAGAATTCTAAGTTTTTATTTTTTACTTACATATATTCTTTTATTGAAAGTAATTCTTTTCAAGATATTTTCGTCCACTGATTTGTAGACATTTTCAAAACTCTCTTGTAATTTATGATTCACTAGGCCTGTTTTATAGTCAGAGAATTATGTCCTGGGGTATTCACTTCCCCATCGATCGCGATATGCCAAAAACGAAAACCGTTTACTGACACATCACCTCCTCCAACGAGAAATCTAGAATCTTAGTTTTAGTTCCTCCCGCAACAATTATCAGCCCGTATCAGCATTGATTGGGCCTTTAATGGGCTTGTTGTTAAGTGAACAACCCTTCATTTCCAAAAACATTATATTATGTCTAAAACGAAAAAAACAAAAACACTACACTCACATGCTTGTGACATGGGGAAAAAATCTACAATAAGTCGTTCCAACATATTCTAGCTATAATCATAAATCATGATTATACTTTTATCAATATTGTTTCCATCTAATTTTTCAGTGATTCACTATCATTATATTTTGTCTGTATTTCGCAAAGTATGCTATTAATCTTACAATATTATTCATGTTTGTAGCTTTTTTGTGGGCATGAATCGTATTTATATTCATCGCAGCAAAGCAACATAAATCTGTCTAGCACAGTTTAACAAGTAGGTTAAAATCACAATTTGACAAAACTAGAATAGTTAGGTTCGTAAAGGACCTTTTTGCGCCTAATCGACATATTGAAGTTTTGATGTCATTAACTGTGCTCTTGCTAAAACTTTTGCGACTATCATTTCCCCAAAAGTTCCCATACCTTCAAAAAAGAATATACTCCAATAAATAAATAAGATTGTATAAGATCTAACCATTAAAAATTCAAATAATCATCATCTGTGTCAATATTAATAGTCATCATTAATGTTAATTAAATAAAACAATATAAAAAACTGCATTAAATGCTGTAATTGGTTCTCCTTGCACATGAGCTTTTATTATTTAGCCCATCTAAATTTGTTTAGTAAAAGGTATGATTTGTTTTCATTAAAAAAAGGGTATGGTTTGTTCTTCAAAGTGTCTAGAACTAGAATACGCGGTAGCACTTTAATTGCATTAAAAATGGAGAGAAAAATACATTGATGTTGTTTACTTTTATTAAGATTAGTTAGAATTCTTTTTTATTTTCAATTTTTATATTTTATTCTAAATAAAATAAAGAGAAAATTAATTTAATGGCCTCAAAAAAATATAACTTTCATTAATTATGGATGAGGTTTTTAAATATTTCAGAATATGATACTAATTAGACGTGTTTTCCTTTTTATCTCAAAATAAATTTATTATTAAAATATAATATATCTGATTTAACTATTCTTTAACTGATTAATCTCTTATTTTTTAGCATAAAAAATCATATTGTACATGTTTCCTATCTAATTTATCATCTTTGAATTTTTTTATCACCTTTTTTAATTTGATTTTTCTATATTTTTATATTCATCTTTTGTACAGTACTTTTCTTTATCAAAATTTTTGATATGATTGCTCAGATCACCATCTTTATTTTAGAGCTTTTCCTCTCTCTCCCTCTTTGTTTTTCTTATATATTACGAAGAGAAACTCCATTATTAATCCATGATACAACATCATTAATATATGATTATATATCAATGATAAATAAATTAACAAATTTTCGCTGATATGACTTATATATCAATGATATACATAGTATATCACTAATATACTATCATAAATCAATATAACTAGACAATCAGATATAAACTTATTTATAATTGATATATAGTCATATATCAATAATATAGTTGTGTAGATTAGTAACACAAAAAATATATAATCATTTACTTAAAACAGATTAAATATAGTCCATAAAAAATTTTAAACTCTTAACTTATCGCAGAGAATCAAACACTTAAATTGATAAAATAAAAAATTATGAATCCGTAGCCTTGTTTTCTCGCCGACATGCACAATTCTGTTGAGCACCGCCGATGTATCTCTCCTCAAATTTTGTCTCTTGCCATCATAATTGTGGCTCATTCACACTGTTCTACTATCTCGCTTTCGTCTCTCTCAAGTCGAGTTCAGTCTTCTCTCTTTCACTTGTCTCTTTCGTTCTATAGATTTTTTACATTTTGACTCTCTTGATATTTGAAAAAAGTAGATATTAAAAAGGACACATTTTTAAATTAATTATAATATAAATATTAAAAAATTTATTTTTAAAATTTAAAAAAATAAATTATTTTTTATTTAATTTTATAATATGAGTTATTTGTGTAAAAGTTTTTAAAATAAAATATCAAAAAGTTCAAGTAAAAAAGAAACGTACAAATATAAGAGCACACGTGGACGCTTGACAGCGATGGCCTCAGTGTGATGAAACGAGTCGGTACTACCTGGGGTGACCTGAATTTGGCACCAGACGATCCGCAGTAGGGATAGGGGCGGTCCAACCTCTTTATCAGAAAATAACAAAACGACGCTCCTCTCCCTTCCGTCTCACTCCTCTCCTCTCCTTCCTTTCCTCTTTTTCTACTCCTCTCATTATTCTCTCCTCCAATGTTTTTTCCTTTTTTTTTTATCTCAATAATTTCTCTCTCTTATTTTGATTTTTAATCTTCTATCATTCTCTTCTCGCTGGTTGTTTAACTCGCTGGTGGTCTCTGTAGCTATGGCGTTCCGAGGAGGGGTATGCTTCCTTTGCTTTTTTGCTCTTCTGATTCTCGTTCTTCTAATTTTGATGAAGATCTTGAAATGCGCTTCCATTATTTTAGTTTGCCTTAAGTTATTGTGCTTTCCGCTTGATTTCCGATTTCCTCTTGTGTGGATTTGTTTTTCCTTTCTTGGTCTCATATAGACATGTTCGCTGACTGATTTTCATGAACTTACTACCGGAATTTCCGGTCTCAATTTTTGTTTCTTCTAGCTCAGTAGTTCTGACACGATTCTTGTACTGGAGTGAAGTTTTCCCTTTCTTCGTGATACTTGCTTAATTAAATACATAGCTCTCCGCGCTAGCTGACTTGGCTTCAAATCGATGTTGGTCTTAGTAGAAAACTTCAAATATATCGCAGAAACTGGATTTATCGATGCTTCTTGTAGGCTTTGATAGCACGCTGTGACTGACAAGCTTTCTACAAATTTTATTATTGATATCGGGCTATGGGGGTAGTGGATTTTCTGGTTTTCACTATCTGGTCTGGCTGCCTTTTTCTCTGCAACTTCATTTCAGTTTTCCTGATGCAATTCTAATGTAAGCTGCTGGAATTTGTTGGCTTTTATTCACGCGCTGGAGCTGGGATCTGCTCATGGTTTGGTGTTCTCCTTGTTAAAATTGAAATATTTTGGTTGGTTCATATCTAAGTGGGTTCACGACGCTGAAGTTTTAAGAAATCATTTGAATATTGTATCAGATTTAGTTGTATCCTATCACATGAAAGATTGGTGCTGCTGCATGCTTTATTCCTACCTAATGCACTACAACGATTTTTTTCCCGTTGAGTTGCAATTAAGTTTGGTTATATCTTGATGCGATTACTATGAATTAACAGAAAGAACCTTCAGTTTCATTTTCTAATTCCCTTGATTTTCATATTTGGTTTTAATAAAAAAAATTCTGCCCTTAATGGGATACAGTATTTAACACTTGACTTCATTTTAGGGAAATGCCTCTTCTGGCATGGGGGTTGCTGAGCATAGTGTAAGCACATACTTGGAACTGCAGAGGAAGAAAGTTCACCGCTACGTCATTTTTAAGATTGATGAGAAAAAGAAAGAAGTTGTGGTTGAGAAGACAGGGGGCCCTGCTGAGAGCTATGATGATTTCACTGCTTCCTTACCTGAGAATGATTGCCGATATGCCGTCTATGACTTCGATTTTGTAACTTCTGAGAACTGTCAAAAGAGCAAAATCTTTTTTATCGCATGGTTAGTTACTTGATTTCTTCAAAAATAATGGAAAACGCATTTTTATTCACCTGGAGAAAAAATATTAACCTTGATTTGGATATATACTGCTTTAAATCAGTGCGTTTTTCTATTTCATGACTCGCGTTGAAGACTTATAATACAGATGTCTCTTAAAAAGAAAGCAAGAGACAAAAATATTTGAGAATGAAAGGGCAAGCGTCAAAATCACTTTAGTCACCTGAAAGATGGTTTGATGGGTAATGGGTGGAAGATGACAGTATCGAACTCCTCTATGAAGCTCCTATTATGTCATGTCATTACTTGCTCACTATCTCATCATCAGTAATATTCTAATCTTAGAAATACAACTTAATCTAGTTTTCCAATGGTGAAGGATGAACTGATGAAAAGTTTTGACAAATCTGAATTACAAATTGTTTGATGCATTTCAGATCCTGCTTACTTCATCCTGATATGTTTGTTTTACTTATTGTCTTTGGTTAGCATCTAAAGTTGAATTAGGTAAAGATGTTCATATTCTCTGTCAATGAGGCAATTGAGTTCATGTGGACGGGTGATGTCTATACGAATTATTATATTATTATATTCTTGCTATTTCCAGTACTTTTTATATTCCTTTGCTGCAAGGTTATAAAAGACTTTCTGTACAATTTTCTGTTGCTATGCTATGAATGCTCCCTTTCTAGATTATGGTTTATTTAGTGCATAAATGTTAGACCTTTATCATTCACAAATTCTTACGCGCGGAGAATAGTGCATGAGTTTGACTGGCTGAACCATTATTTTGTGACACTGAAATTACAAAATTTTGCTCAATTCACAGAATCTGGAGTGTCACTATGGCATAGCTATTATGGTTCTACTTGTTTACGATTTGGACACAAAGTATATAGTGTAAATAACAAGTAGAGTGATTGGTGGAATCAATATGCGATTTACTAATTTTGAAGAGGAATGCTGAAGCACGGATTGTAATTTTCTTGTTTGCTGTGTGACTTGTATTTGAATTGGAAAGACGATCTGCATTTATTCTAAAGGCAGCTTATTGTATGTGCTAATTTCACTAGATGAAATAAATATATTGCTCTGATGTATACCAAGTAGAATTTTCATATTGAGTGGAAGCAAGTTTGATGGAATCATATGATCAAGCAAAATTAAATTTGATTGTATTTATAGTAAATTTTATTAGATACAGCAATTCTAAGATAGATAAATGGTATGGAAGTTCTTTTCTCAATACTATCTACTGTATTAATTAATGAAGATTCCAAGTTTCTGACTCTGTTGTTGAACTCTAATAGCTCTCATTTCACATCCATATTTGATAAAGATGCTCAATTTTAATTTGAAGCACCCTTTCTATCTGGGTGCTCAATATTGGACTGACAAGTGTATTGGAAACAGTGATTTTGCTCTATTGACCAACCGTTCTGTTCCCCTCTTGTGTTTCAGACCCTTTTGTTTGGTTAGTAGAGTCTTTTCTCATCTTCCCACTACTTGAATCCTGCTTTTTTTTTAAAAATTTTTTTATTCAACCTTCTTTTGATTGAATGCTAATCCTGAAATGCAATATGTATCGGAAACAGATTTAACAGCTGGTATGTGCCTCTTTTGTGCTTGAGATTTCTTGTTTTATTTGTTTGTTGTTTTCTCCTCTTCCCACAGCCTGAGTCCTGATTCGTGTTACAGTTTTTTCACCCTTCCCTGCACGTTAACTGTTGTGTCATGTTTTCATTTAAGATCACAAACCATCTTATCAATCACATCTCAATTTGGCATTTGAGTCGTCCTTTGGTAATGTGAATATTTTGGGTTTTATTCACTAGGTACTGCTGTTATAGTAATACAAATTTTAGATCTTGCACTTGTTGCTGTTGTTTAGGGAAGAGGGAAAACAAATGTTTAGTTTGAATCTTCATTATTGACTGACAATCTAGGAATGTTGCCCCTCGCAGTAGTTTTTGTTGGTTTTTACTATTTCTTTCTTTATTTAATGTTTGGGGAAGTAGGGAGGGCGTGGTTTATTACTTGCAGATGGCAAGTTAATCTCATGATGGAATATTTTGGTGCAAGCTTCCATGCATGTTGGCAATGGCATAATTTTATGTTTAAACCAGAGCAGGTTAAAGCCTTATATAAGTTGGCTCATTCATGATCTATTTGTTGCCTTGGTTGTGGGTTTTTTTTAATTCAATTTTTACAGGTCTCCTTCTGTATCCCGAATTCGTGCAAAAATGCTGTATGCAACATCCAAGGACAGGTTCAGACGGGAGCTGGAGGGTATCCATTATGAGATTCAGGCAACAGACCCTACAGAGATGGATCTTGAAGTCCTCAGGGACCGTGCAAACTGAGAATAACTTCGCTTTAAAGGCTTTCTAGATGATGTCCTTAGGATATTTCTGAAAAGACCTGAAGGAATGCCTCTTTACTCGGCTAATTCCTTGAACTTTTAGTTTACTGTGTTCTCTGTTTGTTTTTAATGCATTAATGAATAGCTTACGTATCAAGTAAATAACCTACACCTGTGAAGGCTGATTAGGGGCTCCTGGGCCTACTAACCCCACAGCTGGGGAATGGGAGCTCTTCCTTACTGTGATGCTTCTCAGGTGCACATTCGTATTTTGAATATTGAAAATTTGACTTTTATTCTATGGAATCAATGTTACGTTGATGAAGACTGCGAGCTGCGAGAGTAGGTGGAAGCTTGATGCTGCATTTGTTTTTTTTTTTTTTGGGGGGGGGGGTGGGTATAGAGCTTGATGCTAAATTTGATATTGTGGAGTGTTAGATAGATAAAGGGGGAAAGGGTGGCGAGCACCTAAATCAGCCTGTGATGGGGCAGCTGGTACGTGCTTTGTTAAGTTGTTCATGGGTACAATGATTAGAAATTTTTTTTTTTTTGGATTAAAACTGAATACCATTTATAAAAGAAAACTTGGAAAAGACAAACAGACTACAAGAGAGTCCAAATCAATCATCATACACCCCTTACAAAAGTTTAAGGTGGTGGATTATTGAAGGGGCAAAAATAACTCTTCTCAAAATGAGCTTTCTTAGCTGGCTGATGAGCTGCGCTAATAATATCTCTATAAATAAAGCTAATGGAAACGGGCCAATTTTCATTCAAAATGCTAATAGCATAGGATAAAATATCATGGAAGGGGTGCTTATCATTATGGTCTCTATTTATGATGTTAATGGTTTCCACACAATCAGAATAGACTTCTACCGTTTTGAATCCTTTCAACTAGCAAATTTCTAAACTTGTTATGATTCCCATAATTTTCGCTAACAGAAGGGAGTTGCCCAATTCTACTACAAAACCTTGTAGCCCAGTTGCCATTCTCATCTATTACCATTCCACTATAAGTGGTAAGACTGTTTACGTATATTGATCCATCGACATCAAGTCTGACAAAACTTTTTGTTGGAGGGTGCCACTTGTCAATTGGCTTGAGAGTGGATTTTTCCATCTTCATTCTTCCTATCAGATTAAAATTTGTTACAACTTTCCAGATGCATTTATTTGTATCAATTTGCATTTTTGGCTCTTCATTTCCAAATAAATTTGTGTATTTGTTGGTCCATAGTTCCCAACATACATGTGTAAAGGTAGTGGAACATGGTACCTTTTTTGCAAAATCTATTCCAAGATCATTCTTAGCATTCCATTGAATCCAATCAAGACAGTGTTGTTGCATAACATTGCTCTGGTGTTCTATTTTAATAATTTGTCTCCATGCATCCCTGGCAACTCTACAGTCTCTAACAATGTGCATTGCTGTCTCCTCCTCGTTGCATCCAAAAGGACATGTGCTCAAGTTTGAAAGACCTCTTCTTTCTCTAAGTTTTTCTGAATGCACTCTGTTGTTTCCCAAGAGGCAAATGAAATTTTTCATCTTCTTCGATATGCTCCATCTCCAGATTTTTGTCCAAAGTTTTTCTCTATAATCTCTAATACCTACAAAAAGAAAATCATACGCAGATTTAATTTTAAAAACACCATCAGTAGATGGCTTCTGCACAAATTTCTCACTCCTTATTATTATGAGTGGGCTAAAGCTAGTAATTTGATTAATAATGAAGGAAGTAAGCCAGTTCACCATTTTATCTTTGTCCCATGCACCACTAGGAGTAATAAAGTCTTCAACAGTGGCTTCTATATCTAGTAGGAGAGTATTACTCATAGCATACTTGATTAATGGTTCATTCATTAAGGACCAGTTATCATACCAGAATTTAGAGGATTTACCCGACGGGTATCTTTTCTCTAGGCCCTCTTTGAAGGTATCCCATACTTTAATGATACTTTTTAAAGTTTTTGAGGCATTTTTCCTTTTAGAGATTGAAGGCATATTAGCTTCACCACACTTGTATTTAGATCTTAGGACTTGAACCCATAATGCTTCCTGATTAGTGACCATGTTCCAGTATAGTTTCAAGATGAAGGCATGATTTTAAGTTTGTAGATCCTTTACCCCTAAATCACTCGACTCCTTCTTATGTTTCATATTATCCCAAGAGACAAGGTGGAGTATCTTCTCGCCATCTCTGCTGCCCTATAGAAAAGCATTACTTTCTTTTTCAATTTCCTGCAATATTTTCTTTGGAAGGAGCATGGTTTGCATATGGTAGTTTAAGATCATTGTGAGCACTGATTGAATGAAGACTAATCTTCTTGCAAATGAGAGTAATTTGCCCTTCCATCCAAATAGCTTTGTTTTAACCCTACCCAAGATGGGTCTGAAATTTGAGTAACTAGCTCTTTTGTGCAGTAGTGGGATACCTAGATATTTTCCAAGCTCTCCCATGAGGCTAACTCCCAGTTGTTTGCTTAAAGCCATAGCTCTGGAGAAATGAATTGAATTAGAAACAGACATTTTGGGTTTGCTCTTATTAACCATCTGAGTTGAACATTTGTAAAACATCTCCAAGCAACTATTTATAACTTCTATTTGGTCCAATGAAGCTTCGCCAAAAAAGATAAGATCATCAGTAAAGAAAAGATGAGAAATTGATGGTCCATTCTTGTTCAAATAAATTGGTTTCCAATTGCCTAGATTAATATCATCCTCAATCATGTGGCTGAGTTTTTTCATGCGAAGTGTAAAGATGTAAGGAGAGATAAGGTCTTCTTAACGAACCCTTCTCGAAGGCTTGAATTCTTTTGTTAGTTCCCCATTCCAAATGATTTTCATTGTTGGGCTCTTAATGCAAAATTGTATTAGTTTAAGAACTTTACCTTTGAATCCCACCTATTTTAGGCATCATTTGACAAATCTCTAATTCAACCTGTCATAGGCTTTTTCAAGATCCACCTTGATGGTTATTAGGCCCTTTCTTGATTTGTTGTTTATCATAGTATTCAATACTTCTTGGGCAATAATAACATGATTAGAAACTTGACTCCTTTTAAGGCTATTTTTTTGACTTCCTCCACTTTTTCTATTGAGGATGAGGGAGGAGCTCGTTCGATTGAAGAAGAGGATGTCCTTGCACGTAGCACCAAAAAACTTGATAATGACATAGTAATGCATAATACAGATATGATGAATGACACTAATATGAAGGAGAAAGAGCAGCCACTTGGAGAAAAACAAGGTCTGAAAGGAAAAAACTCTTCAGAAAGCCATCAACCTGAGATTGCTTCTTGTGCCAAATAGATATCTTACAAGGTAAAATTAATTAGAAGAGAGGAGACAAAATCGATACGAGACTTTGAAGAACAATTCAAAGAATGGATGAAACAGGAAACTTTATGTACACCATAGTGGATTGCCAAACAACAGAAGATTGTGGACTCTCTACCTACAATTAAAGTACTGGATGATAGACTCAATGAGCTTTGTGGTCCATGGAAAGAGGCTTTGATCATAACATTGATGGGGAAGAAGATTCAACTTGCAAAACTTAGGTCCAAATTCGCTAGGATTTAGGGTACGTATAACTTTGAACTTATAGATTTTAAGAACAATTACTTCATGTTCAGGATAGAGAATGTTGAATTATACCAAAAGGTCCTTAGTGATGGTCTATGGGTAATCTCGACACATTTCCTTGTGGTGCAATGATAGAGCCTGAACTTCAATCCTTTCACTAATCAGATAAAAAAGATTGCTCTATGGATTTGAGTTTATCCTTATTCTTCCTATGCACTGTTATAATGAGGAGTTCATGTAGGAAATTGGCAACATGATAGGGAAAGCCCTAAAAGTTGATATGTATAGCCTTGCCCAAGTTAATCAAAAGAACATGTGGAGAGAGGAAGATATGCTCGTGTGAGTGTAAAAGTTGACTTGACGAAACCTCTTTACTCTCATTTTGTTATTAGAAGGAGGATATTTACTATGATGTATGAAGGAATTAATGTCATTTGCTTCAATTATGGCAAGGTCGAACACAAGAGTGAAGACTGTCTCATGAAGATTCTAGAAGTCAAAACAGAAGCAGGAGGAGGAAAACATTCAGACAAACCCTAAGGATAGAAGCAAGCAACATCCCCTTCAACATTAAATCCTAATAATATACTACTGGATGAACATTATGGAGAATGGATGATTAACCAAAAGCCTTACAAACTAAGAGTATGGTGAAATGACACTAGAAAATCAAGCTACGGTGGATTCGCTGGCCAAAAGACAAACTACCAAGGCATCAATATCACAAATGCTACGTCCAAATTCGTAGTACTGTCTAAAGATCTGGACTTAGAGCAGGAGCAGACCCAAGAGAGAGTGGCTCAGAAAAAAAATGTATGAAGGAAGAAAAAGAATGAAAATAGTATGAAAAATGGGATGATCAAACAGAAGGACATGAAAATGGCAGCTCAATAGCTTATGTGTCTGATCAAGAAAAATGAAAGTTTAAAAAGGACAAGCCTACTAACTAAAACTCACAGCCTAGCATGAAGCTTACAAAAGAAGACACCAAGAGAGTTTTCTCTTTCTCAACTAAAAAACATAAGGAAGAGAAGGGTAGAAAAGGTAATGTAAAGAGAAAAGGCCAAGTGGAAGGATCAGGCCATATTATGACTAGCAAATTAGCTAGTGGACTAAAAAGAAGTCTTGCAACGAGGCCCAAAATATTATCACTAGTTTTGAAAAGAAAATAATCCAAAAGGCTACATAATGTTACTATGGGAAACTTGTCCTTCAAGGGCCCATTGGCTTTAGATCAATTAATCCAGCCCAACACCAACACTGATCATCAACAGGATTCAAAACTAGTAGAGACCCATGAGTATATCAATGAAGGAATTAGACTAATGACGATAGAGATAAGGGAAATCATTTTCCCTCATTCCAATGACCCTCCTAGTTAACAAATTCTCGAGAAGAATAAGGATTCATTGGATAACGGCATTAAAGAAGTATAAGAAAATTTCTATGAAATGGAAGGTAAAGAAGAAGAAAGTGACTTAGAGGGAGTGCTTGCAACCCCTTAGGTGACTCAATAATGATCTTCAGGTCTTTTACCCCTCTTTGTTTTTATGAATATATTAGTGTGGAATTGTAGGGGCTCTGCCTCAAAAAACTTCCCTATCCAAGTTCATGACTTAACTAGAGATAAGAAGATTAATGTGTTGGTTTTATTAGAAACACATTCTAGTAGTGTCAAAGCTGGTGGTATTTCTTAAAAAATGGGTTTTTCAAATTGGATTAGAGTTGAAGCCATGGGTCATGTTGGGGGGATCTGGATGTTTTTGGAATGAATTTAAAGTTATAGTTTAATATGTTAAATCATCCACTCAATTCCTTCATGTTTACATTGAAGATGTTTAGAGAAATAATAGATTCTGGTTCACTTGTGTATACACTGAGCTAAATGTCCTTATGAGAAGACCTTTGTGGAATGACCTTATTGAAATTAATACTTCTATCTCTGAACCATGGCTGATTATGGGGGATTTTAATGCTTATTTGTCACTTGAAGATAAGTTTGGAGGTGCCCATGCAAACAACATCTCAATGCAACAATTCAATAACTGCATTCAGAGATTACAGATGATAAAGTTTGAAATAGTAGGTAAAAAATTCACTTGGGAAAAGCTACCACTAAAGGAAAACATTGACTAGGGTTTTGCAAATTATCAGTGGCATATGCAATTTTCTGACTATAAAATCCATCATTTACTAAAATTCAAATCAGACCATAGACCTCTCTTGTTAAAATCTCGCTGTGTTCAAGTTCAAGCTAAAAAAAAAATTATTCTGGGTTGAGGCAGCGTGATTTCTTGAAGATGATTTTGCTAATGTTGTCAAGAATGCTTGGTTAGAGGAGGAATGGAACTCAAGTGTTAAACTTTTTCAAGAGAGAGCTATTAAGTGGAACCAAAGCAAGATAGGTAACATCCCTTTCAAAAAGAGGGGTTTGTTAAGAAGACTATAAGGGGTAGAAAAAAGTGAGGTGCAGAAGGGACAATCAGTATGTCCAAAAAATTAAAGCTAGCTTATGGAATGAATATAACAAAACCATTGCCCTAAAGGAACTTATGTGGTACTAGAAGTCAATATGCAATTGGCTAAGATATGGAGACCGAAACAACAATTTTTACCATGCCTCCACCAAACTGAGAAGAAAGAGGAACAATATTGAAGCACTCGAGGATGAATAGGGAAATTGGATTGATAATTAAAAAGAGCTAAGGTCTGTGGCAGTCAACTTCTACAAGACTCTATTTATGTTAGAGGGAGGTAGGCTACCATACTCCAATACTCAAAAATCTTATTCAGAATTGAGTTAAGCAGAAATGGAGTCAATTCATAGGGAAGTGTTCGAATTGGAAATAAAAAATGCAATCTTTGACATGGGAGCTTTGAAGGCATCGGGACCCGATGGCACCCAAGTTTTCATATACCAACATTTTTCGGAAATGATAGGGAATGATGTTACATGGATGGTGAAAGGTATCTTCAATCAACCACATGATATTATAAAGCTTAATCAAACAAATCTGGTGCTAATTCCTAAAGTTGAACATCCGAAATGTATGAAAGAATTTAAGCCTATTTCCTCATGCAATGTGAGCTACAAAGTGGTGTCTACGGTGCTAACCAACAGAATTAAAGGAGTAATCAACAAGTTAGTAGGTAAACGTCAAAGTAGCTTCATCCAAGGGAGATAAGGCAGTGATAATGTTATGATTAGAAATTTTATTTCAGCTTAGTGACATATGGACACTACCTTCTTTAGAAATGTAGGTTATATTTTGACCTTTTGATTTTTAATGATCATTCTCATTACTGCCGTCATTGCAATTGGGATAAGATAACTGCTCGGTTTTCATTAGGTGTCCATTTGCTTGCAAATAGTCTTCCCCCCTTCCCACTCTCACTCTCTCTCTCGCTCGCTCGCTGCTTCGTTACTGCTTTTAAAATGATCTTTAAATTATGACACACAGTGCTTGCACGAAATAAACAAGGCAATTTGACTGCAATACTACAGCAAAAAAAAAAAAATTTCCCCATTTGTTACATTTTAAAAAGTATTTCTTCATATATTACAAATTTAAAAATTGGTTTGATGCCTATCGAGTTCCAAAATTTTTTTTAATATATGAGTATGGAACTTGGCTTCAATATTTTATTAAAAAAAATTGATGTGACAAGCCATGGGAAAATATATTTTTTTTTCTGTAGTATTGCACTCAAATTGCCAATAAACAATTCCACCAACGTCAAGAAGTCGGATAAAGCTCGAAATGGGGCATGAAAACTGAGTTATACTAGTTTTTTTCCCCCTTACTAATGATATTATATATCTTCTCATCAATTCTGGAAGTACATGTATTTTCTTTAAAAACATAAAATGATTTCATATTTTAGTTTTTTTTAAATCTTTTACTGAAATAATATTTATTAAATTAATAAATTTAAAAACAAAACAAGGCGTTTAAATTGGTATTTGGACAAAAATTAATCAGGTTAAGTGAGGAGTAACTATTTGTTTTAGGAGAGATTCACGTATATCAATACAAATATTTACATACATTGATTCCAAAAATTTGTTGGTATGTCTCTTGCACTATTTGTTTTTGTTATGAGTTGCGGAGTTTATTTTAAGACTGTAATATACAAATCTTATATACTATATATTTAATTTCAAAAGATGAAAAAGAATAATCCCTCCTGTCTTAAAGATGGGAGCTAATTGAAATTTTATTTTTGGTTCCTAATGTAAGGCTTCAATTCATTTTGTTTCTCGAATTTATAATTTTTTTTTTCAAATTATCCTTATTGATTACAGATATTAAAGGAGGGTTTTCATCCATGTGGTAGTTTCAGTGCAAATGATTAAAGGGGATATTTTAAAGAAATCAAGCACATTTTTATAAATAAGTAATTTAGCTAATTTTTTTACTCTCTATAGATTATTTATATAACTCGTATATCCAGGACTGATGGAGTATTTATATAATTTATTCAAAAAAAAATAAAAAAGAAGAAAGATGACAACTACTCTCTCTATTAAAAAATATAAAGCATTTTTAATCAAGTATTACTCCCAATAATGTAGATTTGTCTTCAAACTAATTTTATTTTTTTATATTTACTTCTATTTAATAAAATATTTTACTTTAAAATAAATATAAAGTAATTTATTGAATAAAAATATTTTTTTAAAAAATAATTATAAATTAAAAGATTAAAAAAAATATTTATTCAATAGGAACGTTATTTAACAAGTAAGTCATTCAAACATAAAAAGTAACTGTATTGAAAAGCACAAAACCAAAACACAAGAGCATGAGGAGCAAAAACCTCAGCCTATCACTTTCTAAATTGCATGGATAGAAGTCTGCATCAAAGAGCCTTCATTTGATCAATGATTCTTACCCAAAACAGGAAGGGGCACATCTCCCTTGGCAACAGCTGGATTACCTTGCATGCACATTTCCTCATCAAAAACAATATCTCAGACAAAAACATCGAAAGGTGCCTTTTTGTTTCACCCACAAAAGCAAGGCTTAGCCACCCTTTTCAACAAAGCCACACAGTTCTTGTTTTTTTTTTTTTCCTCTCCCGGAATGATGATAAAATATATTGCAGAAAAAATATTACAAAATTAAGTAGTTAACATTAGTAAAGGAGCCTGCTATCAACATGCATTAATCCAAGAAGAAAAGGTTATAATCGCTTTAGTACGGATCAACATTTAAGAGAATTACCTGGCAAGCGGGGTGACTAACAAAGCCTGGTTCCTCGTGACCTATAATCCACTGCGCTCAGCTAACAGGAATCAAGTTTTAAAAGCCCACCTTCAAGAAAATTCCCCTAATTTTTTTTATTGCTCAAAAATTAGATTTTGTTTCAATTTCATTCTTTTGAAAGTCGTAAAAATGATAGTATACCATCACGAGGAGCACAAAATTAAACTTACACGTTATAGAGTGATCTCTCAAACTGGAAAGGAGTGAGTTGATCCGCAAGAGGCATCACATTGCTAATTAAAATTAAAAAGCTGTCTCAAAAATGAGTTCTACAAGGGGAAACCGGGGGGGGGGGGATGGAAAATTGAGGCCATGTTTTATTTCCATTTTTTAAAAATGGGCAAAAAGTTATTTAAGTAGGTGTTTTGCAGTTAAATGATTTATGAAATTGTTCTTATTTTTTTAAAAGGAAAATAAACATTTTAAAGTTATTTCCTTTTTGAAAAATATACGCTACATTTTTAAAACATCGATCGTTGTTGCCAGCCACCTCTGCTGCCACAGCTCACCATTACCCACAAAGTCATGTATAAAAGTATGCAAAATCAATCTAGATCAATTATACCATGACACAAACTAATTATAAATAAAATTCAGTTTTTTTTTTAGGCAAAACTAATTAGTTTAATTCGGCTCAAGTTTTTGTTTCTTGACGCTCAAACCAAACAGAAACAAGTCTCATGATATTTATTATATATTCTTATAAATTTTTAGAATTGTTTTCTCTTTCATAAATTTAATTGTCTGTATTTTACTTGTAAAAAATATGTTAAAATTAACTAAATCTTGTCTATAATCAAGTAATTTACAAATAAGTAGATAACATATTGGTTTTTAATAGATAAATGTGCTAATTAATTATTAAAAAATATTCTTCTTCTTCAAGGTTTTTTGTTGAAAATAGTAATTAATGGTTAAAAATTATTGGTAAATATGTAGGTGAATTGATTGTGAAAATATTTTATAGAAAAAAAATTTAAAACCTAATTCAAACCTAAATCAATATGAATTGAATAGTTCAAAAATTGAATGAAGCTGATTATTTAAAAAAATTGAATAGGTCTCAGACTTTGGCAAACTGATGAATTTGGTTTAGTTTTATTTTTTTTTTCCTCAAAACTAGATCAAACCAAATTTGTAAACACCATTTGTCACAGATATCAACTCTTATTACCAGCTATTGTCACAGGCTATTGTTGTCAACCTTTATTAATCATTATTATTGATTGTTATGATTGACGATCACTACTACCATCAATTACTACCACTTATTGCTATTATTAACCACCACCAACATCCATTGTTAGTTTTAGAGTTTAGACACCATCTTTAATTGCCATTGTTAATCATTACCAACCATCATGTTATGTTTGTTGCTGATGATAAATTTGATTGTTACTATCAAATATCAACTGATCGTTGGCAACCTTGTGGAGCAATTATAACAAATTATAGCTAACCATTATCATTTATTATTATTGGTCGTTACTATTGATTGATCTTGTTTTCTAACTCTAAAACTATTTTAAAATTAACATAAATACAAATACTTTTTATTTTTTAAAAAATAAAAAATGGGAACAAAACAAAAAAAAGCCCTTAAATATAATTAATTTTTCCAAACAAAAGCTTAAAGATTTATTATTAAATCCTTAGAATAATTCATTCCCACACAATGTTTAGATTGGAAACAAACACGAAAAGAACTACAGGTGAACCTTATCCTTGATGAGATAATGTTTATACTAAAGAGAAATCATTTCATTAATCTTCTTTATAAATGACAAATATTTTATAATTAATTAATTATATTCGACCTTGATGTTGATGCTGCGCCGGATTCTTTTGCTTCTGGACTCCTCTAGTCAGATTCAGACCACGGTTGATCCAAAATCCCACAATTCAAGACCCCCGCCACTTGCACGATAATGGTGTCTACTGCGGTAAAAACTGTCCTTTCATGTGAAAGTGAAGCCAAGAAACTGCTGCTCCGCTTGCGCCTAGATGCGTTCTTATCTTCCCCCTCTCCATTTTTTTTTTTTTTGGCAGGATTCCCCTCTCCATTTTATTTACCCTTTTGTCCACTATTACAAAGTTATGTGTGACTGTCACCCACTATCTTCCACCACGTGATCTCTCACTAATTGTATCCACACAATTCTCGCAAAACGACATTTCATGACTGTGTCTCATCTGACTTTGATGCCAACAAAACATACAGTGTAGGTTAACTTCGCCTATAATCCACGATTATCCAATATGATTTGGCGCTTCCTAATATCATCTTCAGCCATACTTTCATGACCTTCTATCTAATTGGCTTTATGGGTATGTGTAATTGGCCTTCTGTGTAGCAGGAGCTAGAATCGGCCTTGTGGGTAGACTTGAGAACTCCCCAGCTGTCATCTTTTATCATCAAGGTTTTTTTGGCCTACTGTTTGACGTAATCTCCAGCACAAGTTGCTGATTGATAACGTTCTTTATTGAGTAAAATCTTTTAATAATCGTGGTATTTAGCAGAATCTTATTCTTTAGGTTAGTGTTTGTTGGATCTTGGAGAATCTTTTCTGAAATTTGATAATTGGAGATTTTCTCTTCCTTCATCTACTTTTTTGCCCCAACTTGTGGGATTTGAATTGGTGAGATTGGGACATGTGGGGAAGATGTCCCTCTGTTAGATTGAGATTGGATGCCTTATGGAGGACAAATTGACATAGAAGTTTAATGTCCAGATAAGATCTTCGTTGGTCTCATATCTGCTTGCAAAGTCTATTCGGCAGTGATTTGATTTTCAGTGCTACATATCTATATTTTTTTTCTCGCACAATGTCAGATTCAACGTTCAGTAGCCAGCGGCTGAGCTATCCATTTTAATATGCTTTCAGCTCGTGGCGATATCAAAATGGATCTCTGAGTGAAACTTGTGCCTGTTGCTGGGTGACAGAAAACTTGTGGACAAGCTGCTCAGAGAATTATGTTATTTAAAGCTTTGGTTTGCCATGAGAATCTTGATTAGCCAATATGGGATGTAACAGGACTATAGTCTGGTTTAGGAGGGACCTAAGGATTGAGGATAATCCTGCATTAGCTGCCGCTGCCAGGGAGGGTTCTGTTCTTCCTGTCTATATATGGTGCCCTACGGAGGAAGGACAGTTTTATCCAGGTCGAGTGTCAAGATGGTGGCTGAAACATTCACTTGCCCACCTAAGTCAGTCGCTTAAATCTCTTGGAGCTGAACTTGTGCTGATCAAGACCGACAGTACTCTTGCGGCTCTTTTGGAGTGTATAAATGCTATTCAAGCAACAAAAGTAGTATTTAATCATCTCTACGGTAAGTATTGGTGTTTAAGAGGTAGATGAACCTTGCGTTTCAACTTCTTTTGCCTGGTTTGAATTGCTTCCTAACATATACCTGAAACCATTAAAATTTTGGATTTCCGAAAGTTAAAGATTAAAGAAGGAGCATTTCATATTAACAATTTGGAGATTGAGGATAGAGATTCTAGGTGGGATAGTGCTTGAAGACAATCCCTAGACCTGAATTCTGAATGTCATGATGATTTTTTTTTTTTTTGTCATTATCTTTTTGCTTATAACAATTTCTTGAATGTATGATTAATATAACGACATTGTGGTATAAACTAAGACATTCCCCCTCCTCTCTCCGATTGTTTTGTTTTTCTCTTCAATTTCCAATGGAGGGCAAAATTTAATCTAAGGTATTGAAATCCAGTGGAAATATAGATGTGGTTCCTAAGGCATATTAATCAGGACTTAACAACTTTGCTTTGTATACAACTTATTAGTGACATTTGATCAAGGATGGCAAATGACTTGGAGATGTATTGTGATGAGATGTTAGAGAAGCACTAAGTTTATGAGTCTCCAAAACTGGAAACAACACATCTTTAAACGTTGAATTTAAAAAATAATTGGTAAGTGCTTGCTTGAAGTGGAAAATTATCCGAGGCTGGTTGGAGTTTCCTAAAGCAGAACTTAATTTTGCTGCCTGTCAGCATGATTAGTGATTACAGCTACACCATAGCCTGAACCATTTCTCTACTGTCACATCTGGCTATATATTTATGTCAAAATTGCTAAATTGCAAAATGAACAGTGCATGTTTGTTCAATGTGTGCTTGGAGGATTCTACTTCGATACTCTTAATAGTTCCCTACTGTGCATCAAGTAACATATATGATAAACTATTAGTTAATGTTCTGGTTTGTTCATTCCAATAAGGTGTACATGTTGCAAGGGTTGCTGTCATGCTTAGTAAATTAGTGAGTGCAACTCCAAGCTAGACGAGGAGGAAATATTGTTTCATCGTTTAAATGCCCGGGCATTTCATTACCGTACATCATATAGCAGATAAACATTTCTTTTTTCTTCCCCCCAAAGAGCCACTTTACTTGAAAAAAATTATCTGAAGCAATTTAGAGTAGTGCTTTGTTACGACCTAATAGTGTTATATCCTATTTCTGCACCAGAATGTGTAAGATATCTGATATCTATTCCTTGGCTTAATTATTTTATCAGATCCTGTTTCACTTGTCCGCGATCACAATATCAAAGAAAAACTAGTGGAACTTGGTCTATCTGTGCAAAGCTACAATGGGGATTTGTTGTATGAACCATGGGAGATATATGATGAGATGGGTCATGCTTTTACAACCTTTGAACCTTTTTGGAACAGATGCTTATGCAAGCAAGTAGCAGCTGCTTCGCTTATTCCACCTTGGCAATTAATTCCAGCTGAAGGTATCACTATAAATGCAAGTTCATATGAATCGGTCCTTCTTTATATAATACGATGGTTGACAAGGTTATTGTTAAACATTTAAGATTTGTTTCAACCAATTTAGGCTAGAAAACTTTATAACATGCAATATCTTCTTTTGGTGTGAAAATTAGAAGTGAGGTCTTGCTTTTTTAGACAGTACTACTATGAGATTTGACACTGAAGTGATCATACTATTCTCTTCATATATCAGTCTGCTTTCAAATTGAGATATAAATTTGGGAGAGAAATATCTAGTGTAATGGAAATTATGTCTGGTGAAATTTGTTTTCTCTTCGTTTGTTGATGGCAGGAACAGTTAAGAAATGTTCAGTTGAGGAACTAGAACTTGAAGACGAATCAGAAAAGTCCAGCAATGCATTATTAGGGAGAGCATGGTCTCCAGGTTGGAGCAATGCTGACAAGGCTTTAACTGAATTTGTTGAACATCACCTACTTGACTACTCAAAGAATAGGCTTAAGGTTGGTGGAGACTCCACTTCGCTCCTGTCTCCATATCTTCATTTTGGAGAATTGAGTGCAAGGAAAGTATTTCAACTCGCACGCATGAAGCAGATATTATGGGCAAACGAAAGAAACATTGCTGGTGAACAGAGTGTTACACTTTTCCTCAGGGCCCTTGGACTTAGAGAGTACTCACGTTATCTTTGTTTTAATTTCCCATTCACTCATGAGAGACCATTGCTTGGGAACTTGAGGTTTTTTCCTTGGAATTCTGATCTGGCCAATTTTAAGGCTTGGAGACAGGGCAGGACTGGCTACCCTTTAGTTGATGCAGGAATGAGAGAACTCTGGGCAACAGGATGGATACACAATAGAATACGAGTGATAGTTTCTAGTTTTGCCGTGAAGTTTCTGCTTCTTCCCTGGAGATGGGGAATGAAATATTTCTGGGACACACTTTTGGATGCAGACCTTGAATGTGATATCCTGGGCTGGCAGTATATCTCTGGGAGCTTACCAGATGGTCATGAGCTTGAGCGCATGGACAATCCAGAGGTCTGTCATGTTTTCTTGTATTAAAATGTTATACAGATGGCTCTATGACATTTAAGAGAAGATTATCCCATGCTCATAATTGTTCCTCATTTTTAAGCTTCGATAGTTAGCATATTATGCATGACCATATCAAATCATATGCTTTGGCATCTTTTTTTGCCATATTTTACTTTTGGGCAAAAGAATGTTGTTAAAGCATATGATTTGATATAGTCATGCACACTATGCTGACTACCGATGCTTAAAAATGAGAAACAACTATGGACAATGGTGTAAGACAATTTATGTAGCCAACCTCACCTAATGGGATAGGGCTCATTGTTGTTGTTTGGGCAAAAATACCCAAGAAGTCGTCAGCTATGAGCATCTAGTAGCCTGAAATGAGGAAAAATGCACGAGTATCCATAAAGTTATTTTCTTAGTGCATTTGTGACTAAATCATTAAAATTCAAAGACATTGAATATTATGCTGTGGATTTGAAATTTTATGGTTTGGTTACAGATACACCGAAAAAATAACTTCATGTGCACTCGTCCACTTTCCTCATTTTAGGCTATTCGATGTTCTTGGCCAACGACTTTTTGAGTATTTTTGTCTACTTTGCCCTTTATTTTTTTCACTATGTGTTTGATTATTGACAAGCTAAACACGATCTGAAGGATGTGTTGAGAGTTGAGACACAGTCCATTAGTACACTTATTTAATGTCTTGATGACCGTCAAAAGAAAAAGAGAGTGAAAGAAAATAGGCTTTACATGTCTGCTTCAAGGCACTGGTAAATGTAACTGTTAATCTGTATTTATGCATAAGTTCTTATTCATGTAGTACAGGGGATATCTGAGAAATATTAGTGGTTGGATCTACTAAGGCTGTAATGTATAGGGAACAAAGCAACGCTAAAATTCTGTCCTTGATTCTTAAGACTATTATTAGCTTTTTATGTTTAAAGGAATGTAACTGGCTGCATGTCCAAGGAGTAAATTCTGGTCTTTCAGAGCCAAAAAGCTTCCAAAAGATTAAATTCTGACACAAAGCATATCTAATTAAAATTCTGACTTATCCATTCCTCTTTTTTTTTTTTTTTTTCTTTTCTGGGGACAGATTCAGGGAGTTAAATTTGATCCAGAAGGCGAATATGTAAGGCACTGGCTGCCTGAGTTGGCAAGAATGCCAACTGAATGGATCCATCATCCTTGGGATGCGCCACTTATTGTGCTCAGAGCAGCAGGTGTAGAGTTGGGCCTAAATTATCCAAAACCAATAATCGAGGTTGATTTGGCCAGACAACGGCTGACAGAAGCAATATTCAAGATGTGGGAAACTGAGGCAGGGAGCTCAGGTGAGACAAGTGAAGTAGTTGTTGACAACACCAATGGTGTTCAAAACTCGGCCATTCCGAAAGTTGTCTTGAAGGAGAAGACTCTATGTGCTGCTACTTCATCAAATGATCAGAAGGTGCCAACCCTACAGAATCCCAAGAATGTTGTTTCTCTTGATAAGAAAAGATCAAAAGGCAGGGAAGAAGGGGGAGAAAACCATAATGGTTTATGCAATCATAAAAATGGCACAGAGGTATCCAGCATTGATCAAGAGATGTGCTCGACGGGTGAATCTTCTTCCAGTAAGAGGCAGAAGAGTACTTCTTGTGCCAGTACGTATGCATTTTCTGTTCCCCAACAGTGTTCCTCATCTTCTGAATTGAAGCGATCATGGCAAGAACAGATTGACATGGAGCAGAGTTCAAGTAAAGATGGTATGCTACCTCTCTTCTCATTTTCTGAAAAAATAGGGAGGTAGAGATGAAAGATAGTATTTTGGCATGGTTAGAAGTCTTAAAAAGCATCTCTAGGACTTTTAACAGTTGCTTGGTTCAATTAATCATACTTGGGAAGTTCCTAAGAAATATCTTCTTGGAAAGTTAATTTCTGAGTAAGTTCATGCATGATTTGCTTGTTAGACCTACTTAGCTGCAGTCTTTTAAAAATACTAGGGACATCAGTGAATCCCTGAAAATAAAACTTGTTGCATGTTAGTTTTTTGGTCAAGTGGTCTGGGGACGTTGGAAAGATTGAAGGACGACGAATATTTAATTATTGAGAATCAACTTGCACGCTTAATTTTCAGAGACTGAAACTAAAAACTCCTAACAATTTAGAATCACAATGTTATTGTTAGTTTAATTTTCTTTTAGTTAACCTTCACACGACCGTTTGTTTTCCAGACCATTGGGATTAAAATTTTTAATTTCTTACTGATAAAAAAATTGATCTTTATTTGCAGAATCAGAATGTGGTTTCTTTCCTTCCATTTTGTTGGCTTTGGTGTAAGATCCTAATACTCCATAATTGCGATGCAGGAACCATCGGAGGTTAATGCTTTTCACATAAATTTCACTAGAAGCTTCATGGCGGACTGGGAGAGAATCATCTTTTTCTGTATTCAAGTGCTGCAGTGCAGCAGTATGTTCTGTCGGATAACATCAAGTTTTGTGTTTCGATTGTGTATATTCTGAAGTTGACGTGTGTATATATATACATGTAAGTATATTCATAGGTTAGGGGTTAGATCTTGAGATCAAAAAACCCAAAAGACCTATGAAATATCTATGCTATGAAGAAAGAACTGTGTTAAGTACATATATTCTAATGCCACGGCTGTATTGGAAGTTTAAACATACTTTGAGTTGCACTAACTCTACGAGCTTTTTTGAGTGTGGGACGAAACAATAAGATCCTTGCATTATATTGCCGAGCAGGTCACTATTTGCTAAGTAGTTGGACAATCTTCTATTATGCAAATCTAAACATAAACTGGATATTAACTATAATCCTATTGAATCAAAGTAACTCATGTTGCAGTATATTTAGATGCAACTTTATTTTTTATTTTAATGCTTTTCAATGTGATTAAAATGTAACATGTTCGATTAAAGTTTGAATGTTAATTAAAAAAAGTGTTTATATTTAGTGTTCAATAATATTTTAAACAAGATTGTCTTTAAGCTACCTAGGGGGAAAATTAGTCCGAGAGCCACCTCAATCTATCATCAGAATTAAAGCGACAAATCGACAATGCGCCAATTGGAAAATGAGCCAAAATTGAAGGTTACAAATCAAATGGTATATTAAAAAAGTTACTATAAATAAAGAGACATATAGAAAAGATGACTATTTTGCTCATCTTAAATCGAGCAAGCCTTTCTTCTGGAAGAGTTGGTTTCCTTGAGAAAGTAACTG
>NW_026556457.1:0-35797 GCF_029017545.1 Prosopis cineraria
AGGTGTTGTCTAGGTTGATAATCATCTTATCGAAGCAAATTGACCATTTTACTTCTCTTGATCTCTCGCTGACTGGGAGATTCGTTTAAAAGAATGATTTTCAATAGATTTGACATTCATGGTGAATATATATATCTAGTTTGTAATAGGGGAATAACACTTATACCTTTTTGGGTAGAAGAATAGCCTAAGAAAAAACACTTAATGGCACATGTAATGACCATAAATTTTAAATCAAATATTATCTCTCAATTGATATTTTATTTATTTATTTTAGTTTTATGACTAATGGGAGTAGTAGCCTAGTGAACTCTACTAGATGTTTACCTAAAAGCTAAAGTTTGAATCTTATATAAGTCAAAGGCTAGTTTATTTTGTTTTATATGGGGAAGTTACTTAAGTTCCCTTTCCGCTTATTATATAAAATAATAATAATAACAATAATAAATAAATATATTATATAATAAATAATAAAATTCTAATGGGGTCTTTAGTTGTAATTTTCCTAACATGCTTTATATATTATTTTCTTCCTTCTTCATTCCAAGATGGAGAGCAGAGAGGAGAGAGCGATTGTGTATTATATCCATTTTCCTTTTGTCCTCTTCCCTTGTCACATCGCCTTTTTGTTTCTTCTTGCCCGTTGATTTTATTTGCTTGCAATTAGCTGGGTCTCATCTCTTCCTCACCGTCACATTCTATCACTAAGTGTAACAACCTAAGTTGCAAACTTTGAAGTTTCAAGTTTTAAGAGGGTAAATTGGTAAAATAAAGTGATTTATCATTTAATAATGTGTGTGGAACACTAATAAGGTTTTTAGACATTTGGACAGCCTTAGAAATGAGCTATGGCACTTACTATCGTGCACTTTGTGTCGCAACACATGACCAAATTTAGAAACAAACTAGACAGGAAATGCGTTTAATTTCAGAAGGAGAAAAGGAAGAATTGAGAGAGAGGTGATAAAGGAAAGATCGAGGGCTATTAAGGCTTGCTTCCAACCTTACTTTGGGTGTGTTATGCTTGAATCACATTGGTAAGCTTCCTACTCCGCTCGCTTCTATTCTATGCAGATTTTTAGTAGATTTGGGTATGGCTGAGGTTTGATTTTGATTTTCTTTAGGTTAACCCACTGCTTTAGTTAAGGTCTTGGAGAGTTAAGTTAAGTTTCTAAATCTAGGCTTATAGATTGCATAGTGATTTGAAATTGTTAGTTAGAGTTTGTACGTACCTTAAGTGAAAATTAGGAATTTTGGAATAATATGGGTAAATGGTTGGTGATATTACTGTGTTTGGGTGTTAAAAGGAATTAATCAAGTGTGTTAGAAGGGTTGATGTCAATAAAATAAGATCTTTAGGTATAATGGTTACCTAAAATTTAGTAATTTTGGGGTTTAATTAAAGTAATAATTGACAACTATCACTTAATTGTGTAGATTATGTAATATCTGGATTCCTTAGTCTTAGTATTAGTTGTTAATTAAGGGTAAAATGGTAATTAAGAAGAACTAGAATTTTAAATGGTAAATTGATATTTTGGCTCATTGGAATGCTTAATAATCATATACGGGTAGAAGAACTGTGTTTTGGAATGAAACATGTGTGCATAATGAGAATTTTTCTCACCGTGCCATGCACAGCATCACAATGTGCATGTGCCATGGTACATGACACAAAAACTTAGTTAATAAGTTTGAAAAGAGCTTGGGAAAAATAGAGGAAAAGAGAGGGAAAATGTGTGGAGAAGAGAGGAGAAGCTATATCTCTCTTAGGGCATGAGTTTTGGAGGTCAAGGAAGAATCTTTTGACTGGTGACTTGTCGGGTAAGTTTTGTACTATCTTGAGCTCCTATTCTACTATAATTTCTCTTGGAATAGTTTAAGGAGAAATGGAATTGGGGGAAATCTAAGGGGTTTGTTTCTTATGCCTCTATAATAAAAACATTCTCGAGGTTTCAATTAGGGTTATGACTGGTTTAGGATTAAATGACAAAGCTTTAAAGCTATAAGCCTAATTCTTATGACAGAAGGGTGTGACTTGAGGTGGAAAGCTAGCGTGGTGACTTTAAGCATATAAAAATCTATAGGTAACCTTTCTGATGACAGAAGGGTTTAAAGTAATAGAATAACTTTCTTTATTCAATTATTTATTGTAACTATTTGAAAGTATGAGTATTGTTGCAAGAAGATGTTTTAGAATAAGCATGTTTGTTAAATGAGCATTATTACATGAAGTTGATATCTAAAGAATTGATTTTATGAATTTTATTCTTTAAATATATATATATATATATATGTATGTATATGTTTATATATAGTTTTATATACATATAGAAATGTGGTGATATGAAACCATGATCATAGGAGTAGGAGTTTATAGTAAGGAGGAGTAGTGAAATACTATATGGCATTATTCTCCTTAGTATTTGATAGGGTGCAATGTTAGAGAATCATATCTCCTTAGTGCTTTTCGAGGTACGGTGTTAGAGATTATCTCCTTAGTGTCTATTGAGGTACAATGTTGGAGACTTAGGTTCCTTAGCATTGATGATGTGGTGTTGGAACTAATGACACCTCATTGTGTGTAATAGGGAAAACCATCATTTGGAAGTGAGTTAAGATACCTTTGGCTAGGTGATTCTACCACCGAAGGTGAGTTCAAGGTCAATGAGCATGTATATTTGCTTAAGGTGTTCCTATGGTTTCAAGTCAAGTTGATTTGGAGATTTGATTGGCAGTGATCATGCTATTATCGTTATAAATGGTAAATTGTGGTGATCATGATTTGTGAAAGTGGTGAAATCATTTATTGATGTGATCTGAAGTAAAATCTATGTTTTATGCTATGTTTTATGTATATTGTTTGCCGTTAAGCGTTATTGCAAGTGTACGGGTCATCACAAGTGTAGAATATTCCAAAGTTATTATTCCTATGAGGATTTAGGCAAATGAGGTTAAAATTCACTATTAAGCTTTAAGATAGGTTGAGCACAATCAAGAGTATGTTTATGTGAAAGTAATGAAAATTTGATTAAAATTGTTTTAAAGCAATTAAAACTTGTTGAAACTTTGATTTCCAGAGGTGAGGATCTAAGATTATCTTTCCCCTTTTGTATTTCATAAAACTTAAATTAATTCCTTTTAAATAGATTTTTAATGAAAATAAGTGTTAGTCTAAGATTTCAATTTACTTGAAAAAGCTTTCTCAAGTCAAAATCAAGTATATTTGAAAACATTAAAATTTCACAATCTCTTGGAAATGGTTAGTGAAAATAAACTTTAAGCATCAATGTTAATATGACTATAAAGGGTTAGTAAAATATCTCTATTTTACCAACAAAACCATTCATTTAAATTTATAAATTTCAATTCCAATATTATTTTATCCAAGTTCTACACCTAAATTGACTCTCTCAAGCACAACTCAAGGGAACAAAACAATTTAAATGGTGAGTAAGCACTTAAAAGTATTAAGCATGGAATAAAATAAACACATATATATCGTTAACTATCAAAAGAGAGGAATATTCAAGTCTTAATCTATACAAAGGTTTGAAATAATCCTAGAACAAGAAAACTAGCTACCCTTGTTTAGAAAAGAGCCACAAATGTTAAAATATATAGCACCATATCAAAAACAAAGACATAAAAGGGAAGAAAAGAAGAAAAACCAAAGGAAATCTACTTGAATCTCTTCAAAACTTCAATCCTTGGCTAAATCTCCTTCAAGAACCCTAAACCCTAGGAGAGCAAGCCTTAAAGAATCTCTAAAAATCATAGTCTGATGTCTAGAGGCGAGTTTATAGCTTATCTACCGTAATTTCTCCATTCTGCAGCTCCAAACACATAGCAGGATTTAGGCCATGCGTCGCGGCGCATGTGGCAAAATGTGGAATTGCACCGCGGCATGTTGTTAATGTGTCACAATGCTCTTTCATCTCTAGGACTCTCCATCTCTATGCCACATGCCATGGCACACTGTGCATGAGCCACAGCACATGACACAAAGCCTCTAATCTTTAATTTTGGCTCCAATTTTTCTACTGTTATGTTTCCATATGCATCTTCAATCATCATTTGGCTATCTATCTTTAAAAATACCTAAAATAAACTACTTGAAATAGTAGATATAGCTATGAGATCTTTTAAAGTTTAAAATCAAAGTAAGAGTCTTTGCAAAATTCTCAATAAATTCTATTTTCTAGGTCAATTTGGAATAAAGCTTATTTTCCTATATTTAAACTCAAAATATTCACAATTGATCTACTTCATCAAATAAAGTGTAGGAAAATGCGTTGAATTGACATTAATTTCAATAGGTTATTACACCCCCAAACTTAAATCTTTACTTGTCCTTGAGTGAAACAATTAAAACAATTAACTGGATATATTAGACATCTAGCATGCACATCAAATTTTGTCCTCATCAGTTGTTCAAGCAAGTATTCTAAATAAGAGAGTAGAATATCAATGAATGCCTGATTAATAAAATTAAAGCTAGCTTTTCAACAATTTTAAAATGTGAGTGTGTGAATAGAGTCAAGATATATTTATCCTATAATTTCCTGAGTCAACAACATCAATTCAAATTGTACAAAGCAATTTCAATTAATAGAATTTCCATATCTCAACTTCTCCCAATCTCTCCGCTCACAAGTTATCTCATTAGATTTAAAAATCAAAGGGACTTTATAAGCTTGTAATGTTGCCAAGGGTAAAGGTAATTGAAAGAATAGGATCGAGGAATAAATCAAATACTTTGAGATAAATGCCCTTGAACTCTTCCTCCTTGAATAAACAAAGTTTTCTTCAACTACACATGTACCCTCCCCTAAACTTGAGCCAAATTGATCTTCTACACCAAGCTTTATTGAATTCAAAATGCACCATATTTGTTTTCTTTCTTGCTCTTGTTCTTTTTTTTTTCTTTGTTTTTTTTATCAACAATAGCTTGGATTATAAAAGCCCCATAATTTCATCCACATAATCCATATCCCATTAAAAATAGTGTAACTTGTCCACCACATTCAATCCTAATCACCTATCACAAATATCCATTTATCTCAAAGGCAAGGTAATTCATAGTTTTTTGGGTTTTTAAGGTTTGTATTTCATATGGATAGCCAAACTAATTCATTAATTTTTTTAAGGCTCAAATTATGGGTTCAAAAGGATAAAATCAACTTAGGTTAGCTTGAAAGGCTCAAACACATTTAAAGATGGCCTTAATTATTTTTCAAAATCAGGTTAAACAACTAGAAAATTTCGAGAAAGTTCAAAGTAAGCTATGAAATCTATTGATCAAAATAGTATCATATAAATTAATTTGTTGAAATTTCCTTCAACAATGACATTCACAATAAAATTGACTCTATTGTGTGCAAAAATTTCTTGAAAAATATTGAAATGCAAGATTTAATAATGCAAATCATGCAAACCTTAATATTAACTACAACTTGCCAAAAATACTTACTAAACAACTTTTCAATCATCAGTCAAACATGCAATTCAACATATAATCCATCAATTTAGCTCAACAATAATGAAATTGATGAGAAAAAATGTAAATTTGGAAAATCAAAATGCCTACCAAAATAAAAAAAAGATGTAATAATAAAAAGCTGTACCACAATGAGCATCCCTCACCCCCAAAATCAAAATAAATAGTGTCCCCACTATTTAAGGGAAAATGAGGACCTTCTTTCAAGCAATCACCAAGCACAAAAACATCAGATTTGATTACAAGAGAGGATAAAAAATGGTTTTGATAGAACACATTTGTTACCCACTTTTATTTGTCAATTAGGACCATTTTATTAATGATTTATCACCTTCAAGTGCACACATTGCATTAGATTTGGAACTTTGCCTAAGTTTCTAAGATCAGTGCACTAGGGGCATTTTGGTCCAAAAAATGAACTTTTGAGAAAATGTACAAGAAAAATTGACAAAGTGCATTTTATGTCCAGTTGATGAATGGTGAAATTATATTTTTAAAATTCATTTTAGTTTGGGAGTAATTAAATAAAAAAGTCAACACTTTCTTAAGTGTCTTAGTTTGTCCTAGTTTTTGGTTTGCCTTTGTGTGAAAATTTTTATATAATTTTGTGCAGCCTGAAACTTGGTTAATTTAATAAATTCTCCCTTCTAATTATGAATTTAATTCTGGACATGATTAGATTTTATTATATCATATGCTATTTAATTGAATTATGTGATTTATGTGACATAGGTGGCATGTGACTTGTGCATCAATTGGGCAATTGAGGTCAACACTCCTTGAGGACAATGGCTGATGGTTTGCACGTGAATTATGATTATTTTGAGGGATTAGATCAGCTAAAATGATGTGGATGACACATGGGAAATTAGGCACACATTGGAATCATCTACAAACCAATAGGAAGTTGCCACCTTGCAAGTGTGACAAGGCTCCCATTTACATTTTAATTTCTTTTTCCTTATTTTAATTAAGCTTCAGCTGATGGGAGACACCAAGGAGCACGCCATTTTAAGTCCCAAATGGGATCCAACACATATCTCATTCATCTTCCACATTCTCTCTCTCTTGTTCATAGTGTTCTTCATTTTCTCTCTTTTGTTCTTCATTTTCCAGCACCCTAACCTCCATTTTCAGCCACCAAACCTCCACAAAACTCATACCATTCTTCTCCTCTCTTCATTTTCGTTCCATCCCTTCCATTTTCACAAGGATTGAAGCTCATTTCCATCATTCAAGAGCTATGGAGTTTGGCCTTCACAAGCAATCACTAGGGTTCTTGAAGATGAAGATTGGCTAAGTTTCTTTGTGGAATCCTAGAGAGATGAAGATGGAGGATGAGTCTTGAGCTTCAAATTGGCTAAGTTCTTTTGTTTCCTATCCTCTTCTCTTTTTACTAGATGGTTAGATTCCTTAATCTAGGGTTTAATCATCTTAGCTTATAAATTCTAATTTGAATTTGATGTTGATGTAAAGAGAGAGGATTGTTTCATTTAATTTCTTCCTTGGACAGCCATGACTGAATTTTGCCACTCTTTGTTTGGCACATAATCTTGTGTTTTTCAATTAGTGAATTTCTTGTGTTAATATTGCATAATCTTGTGGTGTTAATGCTTGTGTTGTTGAGTAGCTTGACATAATCTTGTGGTGTTAATGCTTGTGTTGTTGAGTAGCTTGACATAATCTTGTGGTTGCTCAATTTATGTGTTTGACCATGGCTGTTGAGAGAGGATTTTGAGTGAATCACTTGGCTAATGTCTTCACCAATTGGTTAATTGAACTAGGGACTTTAATCTAAGACCTAGGGAGGTTAGCTAATTAGGTTAATTGGCTTAGGATAATTTTCTTAAGTCATGACAGCTTTAGTCAAGAGGAAAGGGAAGCTAAACTTAGCCTAATCATGAGAAGATAATGAGTCCAAAATCAACTAATCTCTAGGGTTCCATTATTGTAAAAAGGGAAGTTCATTTCACTCACTTTCACTAGCATTTTAATTACTTGCACATTAGGTAATTAGTTTAGATAATTAGCTAGATAACTAAATTCCTACAAACTTTGGTTGATTTATTTCACTAGATAACTTTCAATTAGACTTAAAACCATTCCTTGGGAGATGACCTAGGGTTGGCCCTATATTGCATTAGGGTTAGCTTTAGTGTAATTTTGAGGATAAGCGACTAATTTCCTATCAAAATTTTGGCGCCGTTGCCGGGGAATGGTTTAAGTTTAATTCTAAGGTTGTTTAGTACTTAATTTACATTTTTAGTGTTCCTGGAAAATCTTTTGAAAAATTATAAAAATTTGTTTTTTGTGTCTTGTTTAGTGTTTTTTGTGTGTTTTGAGTGTTTTTATTCTGTTTTGAAAAAGAAAAAAAAATTTAGTGCAATTTTCGTTGGTTTGGTGTAGAGCTGAAAATACTCTGTTTCTAGTGTCTCTGTCTGAAATTGAAAAATTAACTGGGAATGAGTCTGAGGGAATTTGAACGTGGAATTTATTTCATTGAAAGCTCTATATCCTAGCTTCACTTTAAAATTGGTTTGGTCAATTTTGGACGTGGGAAGTGTCCTGTGGAAATTTTACAATCTAACAAGGTCCAGGGAGCCATTACAGAGGATTCCAAAACCCTGTTTCAACTTTGAGTTAGCATATCTTCCTCTTTGTGCGTTCAAATTGATTGATTCCAGTTTCATTTTTCTTATCGCTGTCTTATCTTTGTTTCTTGTGTTTAGGATTTTCTTCAATTTTTCCATTTTCCTATTTGAAAGTTTGTTAGAAGCTCTGAAGGTCTTCTGGACGAAATCCTGTTTCTCCAGACTTGAGGACCAACTTGTGAAAAATTCTGGGAACGATTGGGAAGGATTTTTAATCTAAAAGTTTTATATAATTTTCCTGTATATCTCTTGTGTTTCTCATAAAAGTTTCAGGGGAATTTATCATGTGGATTTGCTGATAGAAAATTCACAAGTTCACTGTCTCCAGAGAGCCTACTGTGCGAATTCCAGAATTGCCAAAGCTTCTTGATTGAGCATTTCTAACTCTCTTTCTACTTGTTTGGTGTTATTTTTTTTTCATTTTGTTGCTATTGAGTTTAATAAAAAAAATAAAAAAATTATTTCTCTTGCTTTTGTGTGTTTTGAATTGTTTCATGTTGATTTGCATTTTAGTTTAGTTTGTTCTTTGTTCTTAATTTTCTTGAGCTTGATTAGTGCATGACCCGAAGAAAACATACCTCTTTTGTTGAATTAGATCCAGAAATTGAAAGAACTATTTCTAGATTGAGAAGATCACAACCTATTCTTGATTCTCATTTGGTTTGTAATTCAACAATGGAAGGTATCTTAGGACATGAGCATGTGCATAATGAGGGCCATGGGAATGGGAATGAGAATTTGCATGATGATGGCCATGTTAATAATGAATTTGAAGGCTTGCATAACCCTAGAGAGGAGAGGAGCATTAGGCAATTAACTCAACCTAATTGGCATGATAATCCTTATGGCTTATATGTTCCTCCTACTAATGTTCAATTTGAAATTAAATCCTCCTTGATTAATGCATTGCCTAAATTTCATGGGTTACCAGGAGAGGATTGTCATAGGTTTTTGCATACTTTCCTATTGGTTTGTGATACTATGAAGCCTATGCATGTAAATGTTGATGATGTTCAAGCTAAGGCTTTTGTATTTTCTCTTGAAGGTTTAGCAAAGGAATGGTATTTCAACTACCCTTCTTATGTGAAAGTGAGCACATGGGCTGAGCTAAGAAGACTCTTCTTAGATAAATTCTTTCCAAATTCCAAGGTCACCAATTTGAGAAAGCAAATCTATGGGGTCCAACAAGGAGAGGATGAGAGTCTCTATGAGTATTGGACTAGATTCCAAGGCCTTTTGGCTAAATGCCCACACCATCAAATTTCTAGTGAGAATTTAGTCCAATATTTCTATGAGGGCTTGATTCCAAGAGACAAAGTTAACATTGATGCCGCTAGTGGTGGATGCTTGATTGACCTCACTTCCTTAAAGGCTTGGGAACTAATTGACAAGATGGCTTCAAGTGGTGCTCAATACTCTACAAGGGAAAAGAGAAATGTGAATATGGTAGGTTCCTCAGTTCTTAATGATTCATATGTGGACTTGCTAGCTGCCAAGATTGGGAGAATGTTGGCTCCACAAATATCTCAAGTGAGCAATGTAAGTACTTCTCAAGCACTTGTCCCTTATTCTTGTACTTTTTGTGACTCACCTATGCATGTAGAAAGCAATTGTCCTATTAAGTTTGAACAAGTAAATGCTATCTACAATGGAAAACAATCCTATGGTGGGAGGCAAGGGCAAGGAGCTTATTCTAATACTTACAACCCTTCATGGAGAGACCATCCTAATTTCTCCTATTCAAATCCAAATGTGGCTTTACAAGACAATCAACAAAGAGGATCCTATCAAAACACCTTTGGCCGTGACCCTCCACCTCATTTGTCTCAAGGTAGCTCTTCTCAAAGCTACAATCCAAGTGGTAATTCTCTTACACCTTCTTCTAATTCTTATAGTGATAGGAGGCTTGTTCCAATTGAGAGTTCTTCTAATTCGAACTCTTCTAATGATGTGAATGTGTTACGTAAGCAGTTGATTGAAATGAACTCTTTGTATAAAAACATGTATGATGGCTTAGGGAACAAGGTAGAGAGTATGGGTAACAAGTGTGAGAACATGAACTCTAAAATTGATGCCCTTACTTCTCAAATGAATATGCTTGCTAACCAATTAAGTGCAGCCAATGCTCAAGCCTCTACATTACCATCCAACACCGTTGCTAATCCTAAAGCTAATCTTAATGCTATCACATTGAGGAGTGGCAAGGAGTTGGGAGAAAGAGTACAAGAAGACAAAAGACAAGGGAAGGCCGAGAAGCCCTCTTTAAATTCTTCAATTGATGTTAATGTTTCTAGTTCTTCTTTTGCTCCTAATGATGCATCTTTTTGTAGAGATGATGAGGATGAAAACATTGAGGAGATCATATGTGAGCAACCACCATCTAAGGTGGAAAAGGGGACTATGGCCGAGTTGTTTAGTAAGGAAAAAGAGGGAGAGGCCGAGCAAAGTGAAACAAGAAAGGAGAGTTCAAGGAAGGAAGAAGGAAAGCAAAGTCAAGAGATTATGAAGAAGCTTCCTTTTCCACAAGCACAAGTGGTCCCTAAGCAAGTAAAGGGACAATTTGATCAAGAGGTATATGATTTCTTCCACAAGATTCATGTTAATGTACCCTTGATGGATGTAGTTAAGAACTTTCCTAAGTATGCCAAATTTTTGAAAGATTGTTGTACAAATAAAAGAAAATTTAGGCCTAATGCAAGGGTACAATTACCCTCATCTGTGAGTGCTATCATGAAGCCTCAACTCCCTATAAAATGTGAGGACCCCGGTTCCTTCACAATTCCATGCAAGATTGGCAACACACATTTTTCTCATGCATTGATAGACTTAGGTGCAGCCATTAATGTTATGCCTCTTTCAATTTATCATGCCTTGAGTCTTGATTGCATGCATAAGACACCTATGATATGCCAATTAGCGGATAGAAGTGTTAGAAGACCACATGGAGTAGTAGAAGACTTGTTGGTTTGTGTTAAAGGTCTATTATTTCCTGTGGATTTCTATGTGCTTGATATGTCAAAAGAAGGGAGTGGGGATGATATTTTGATTTTAGGAAGGCCATTTATGAGGACTGCCCGTACATTGATTGACATGGAAAAAGGTAGTTTGATTTTGAAATGTGGAGAGGATCATGTTATTTTTAATATATATGAAGCAATGAAACATCCTTTTGAGGATTATTCTTTGTTAGGTGTAAGTTCCATTGAGTTATTGCTTCATGATGCTTGTGAGTCTCACATGCTTGATTCTTTCTCACATGTTGATGATGATTTGTCTCTTGTTACTACTACATGTATTGATGGATGTAGTTGTCCTATTTGTTTAGAGATTGATGCATGCTTGAATGATGCAACTACTTCTTCTCATGATTTGTTTAAAATATCTCCTATGCTTGATCTTGAAATGCTTGAGAAGGGTATATCTTCTTGTGTTGTAGGTACTAAAGCCATTAAGGCCGAATCTATGAGTTTTTCTCCACTCGAGCTTGATGTTCTTAGGATTCCCAAGCTATTGGAGGAAAATTCTACACTTTCACATGTCGAGGCCGTGGCTCAAGTCCAAGCACTTGAGGACAAGTTGCAAGAAAAGGGGGAGGCTGTAAAGAAAGAAGAGGAGAAATCAAAAACAAGTGAGAAGCCTAAAAGACAAGATAGTACCATGGAATATTCCACCAAATTAGACTTGAAGAAGCTCATTCCCTCTTGTGTAGAGCCACCTACCTTGGAGTTGAAGCCTTTACCATCCAATCTCAAGTATGCATATCTCATTGAGAATGAGAAGCTTCCGGTAATAATTTCTAACTCTTTATCTCTTGAGGAAGAAAATGCATTACTTGATGTGTTGAGAAAGAACATACATGCTATTGGTTGGACTTTGGCTGACATTCCTGGTATTGACCCTATTGTGTGCACACATAAAATTTTTCTTGAGGACAATGCTAAGCCCATTAGGCAACCACAAAGGAGACTTAACCCATTGATTTTAGATGTGGTAAAGAAAGAGGTTGTTAAGCTACTTAGTGCTGGGATCATCTATCCTATAGCTGACAGTGAGTGGGTGTCTCCAACCCAAGTTGTACCTAAGAAAGGGGGGATTACTGTGGTAAAAAATGAGAAAGGAGAGCTTGTTCCAACTAGAGTTCAAAATGCTTGGAGAGTGTGCATAGACTATAGGAAGCTCAATAATGTGACTAGGAAGGACCATTTTCCTTTGCCTTTTATTGATCAAATGCTTGAGAGATTGGCTTCCAAGTCCCATTATTGCTTCCTAGATGGGTTTAGTGGGTATTTTCAGATTCCTATAGCTCCTAGTGACCAAGATAAGACTACCTTTACATGCCCCTTTGGTACATTTGCCTATAGGAGGATGCCTTTTGGTCTTTGCAATGCACCTGGTACTTTTCAAAGATGCATGATGTCCATATTTTGTGATTTTATTGAACATTGCATGGAAGTCTTTATGGATGATTTTACTGTGTATGGTGAGTCCTTTGATTCATGCTTGCATTCTTTAGATAAAGTGCTTGGTAGGTGCATTGAAAAGAAGCTTGTGCTTAACTTTGAAAAATGCCATTTCATGGTAGATAAAGGAATTGTTTTAGGCCATTTGATTTCTTCCAATGGCATAGAGGTGGATAAGGCCAAAGTAGATGTGATTGCTTCTTTGCCATATCCTGTTTGTTTGAAAGATTTGAGATCATTTTTGGGACATGCAGGCTTTTATAGGAGATTTATAAAGGGGTTTAGTGAAATTGCTTTGCCTATGTCTAAACTCTTACAAAAAGATGTTGATTTTGTTTTTGATGATGCTTGCAAAAGGAGTTTTGACACTTTGAAAAGCATGCTCATTTCCCCTCCCATTCTTAAAGCCCCAAATTGGTCTTTACCTTTTGAGTTGTCATGTGATGCTTCTAATTTTGCTGTGGGAGCTATGCTTGGTCAAAGAGAGGGCAAGTTATCATATGTGATTGCTTATGCATCTAGGACCCTAGATTCAGCTCAGGTTAATTACACCACAACTGAGAAAGAGTTGTTTGCTATTGTTTTTGCACTTGATAAATTTAGATCATATCTTCTTAACTCTAAAGTTGTTGTGTACACTGACCATGCTGCTGTGAGGTACTTGTTTAAGAAGACAGATTCTAAGCCTCGCTTGATTCGATGGGTGATCTTAATGCAAGAATTTGATGTGGAGATAAGGGATAGGAGTGGTTCTACCAATCAAGTAGCGGATCATTTGTCTAGACTACCTCATTTAAAAGCTACTATGGTAAACTCTAACCCTACTATTCCTTGTGATTCATTTCCTGATGAGGCATTGTGTGCCATTTCATCTAAGCCTCCATGGTATGCCTCTTTTGCTAACTATATTGAGTGTAGAGTCTTGCCTCCTTGTGCTTCACGTTTTGCCATTGAAAAATTGAAAAGAGAGTCTAGATTTTACATTTGGGAACCACCTTTGATGTGGAAGATTTGTAGTGATAAAGTGATTAGGAGGTGTGTTGATGATGTTGATGTGCCTTCTGTTCTTGAATTTTGTCACTCTCATGCATGTGGTGGTCATTTTAGCTCAAATAAGACAGCTAGGAAGGTTTTAGATTGTGGATTGTATTGGCCTAGCTTGTTTAAAGACTCTTATGAATTTTGTAAAGCATGCTTGAAATGTCAAAAGGTTAGTAGTTGGGGTAAGAGACATGAAATGCCTCAACAACCCATTTTTTTTGTGAGATTTTTGATGTTTGGGGCATTGACTTCATGGGTCCCTTTCCACCATCCTTTAGTTTTGAGTACATATTACTTGGTGTTGATTATGTTTCAAAGTGGATTGAAGCCATTCCTACTAGAACTTGTGATGCTAAGATTGTTTTGAAGTTTCTCAAATCTAATATTTTTTGTAGGTATGGAGTTCCTAAGGCCTTGGTAAGTGACCAAGGATCCCACTTTTGCAATAAGATGATGAAGGCTCTCTTGGCTAAATATGGGGTGCATCACAAAATCTCTACACCATATCATCCCCAAACTAATGGCCAAGCCGAAGTATCAAATAGAGAAGTCAAGAAAATCCTAACCAAGGTGGTGAACACAAATAGGAAGGATTGGTCTTTACACTTGGAGGATGCTTTGTGGGCTTATCGGACCGCTTATAAGACTCCCATTGGCATGTCTCCTTTTCGATTGGTGTATGGAAAGGCTTGCCACCTCCCTGTGGAGATAGAGCATAGGGCCTATTGGGCCATCAAGAAACTAAACTTGGATTTCCATCTTTCGGCTAAGGAGAGATTTCTTCAAATGCAAGAACTTGAGGAGCTTAGGTTGGATGCCTATGAGTCTTCTAGAATCTATAAGGAGAAAACAAGGATCCTTCATGACAAGCTAATCTTGAGGAAAAAGTTCCAAGAAGGAGATCAAGTCCTCTTGTTCCAAACAAGGTTTATTCATAAGCATGCCAAGTTGAAGTCTAAGTGGGAGGGACCATATCTAGTGACCAAGGTGTTTCCCTATGGGGTTTTGCAACTCTTGAATAAAGCCACGGGTTCCACTATGCAAATCAATGGTCACCTATGCAAGCTCTACAAAGATGCCAAATCACTTCAAAAGGAGGAGGACTTCTCTCAACATGTTTTTGAACCACCATGATAAGGTTGTATCTCTCTAACCTTGAGCTTTTACCTTCCTTTAATTGATATATTTAATGATAGGTATAGTTCAAGTGTGGGGGAGATGAACCTAGTAGGAAAATTAGAGTTTATTTGCTTTATTTGACTTCTTTGTTTTGTGTTTTAGTTTGAAAAAAAAAAATATCTGCACCACACTTTTGTTATGCATTCATTATTGATCTCACCTTATTTTATCACTAGTCTATACATACATTGAGGACAATGCATGATTTAAGTGTGGGGGAGAGAAATAAACATTTTGTTTTGTTTGTTTGGTTTTGTTTGGTTTTGCAAAAAAAAAATTCAAAAAAAAAATTTCTTTGTTTTGTTTTGTTTGAGGTTACTTAATTACCTAGCTCTTGAATGGATATTTTGATTCTTGAGATGTGGTAATTTTTAGGATTGAATAGGTGTGAAGTGAACATTCTTTTACCTTGAATTAATGGATTAGAGTGGCATATTACCCATTCATGGAAGAGGCTAAACACTCATGTGTGATTAATTCCTTAGTGATGTTACCCTCTAGAATTTGTTTCACTTCTTAATTAAGACCATATATCTTGCACTTGTTTGATAGGAGATGAGAGATGGCATTCATAAAAAATAGCCAAGAGCCAAATAGCCAACCTATTATTATTTATTATCCTTTGTTAGCCACTTTGAGCCTTTGGTTTGATTCTTAAAAAAAAATATTCACCCTATTTTTCCCCAAGGAATGCATGTTACACTTTTATATGTCTTTTTAATATTCATTGCATGTCCTAGATCAAATGAGTGGATGCCTATTATCATTTCTCTATCCATTACTTCCATTGTTTTCAAAGAGTTAGGGGCAAAAAAAAAAAACAAAGATAGATTTGAAAAAAAAAATATAGTCAAAAAGAAAAGAAATAAAGTTGCTAGAAAAAGAAAAAAAAAGAAGAAAAAAAAGAAAAAAAGAAAAAAAAAATAAAAATAAAATAAAAAGTTGCCTAGCTCATCCATTCCATTTGTTTTATTATTTCTTATCATTTCTTTCCATCCTCATTGTGTTAAGGTGTTCACTCAATTGAGTTAGGTTATGCTTTGCATATTAAGGGGATATATCTTGATTTAGCATTATTTTGATGCTAACCCTATTTTTTTTTATATACATGCATTTCTTAGACATCCTTTCATTACCTATATCACAACCTAATAAAGTCCATTTGATTCTTGATTGCAAGTGCTATTTAGTGATGGAGATGTAGAAGGGTTACAAATTCATAGTAGGGTTTATCCTAAGAAATTTTGAGTGAAATTTAATACCTTATACACTTTGAGTGATGAGAGCAAACACTTAACCTAGAGAGGCTTACTCTTTGACATTGATTCTTGGTAAGGGTTTGTTTGTGATGTGCATAATTCTTTCGTAATTATTGCCACATTGATTGATAATTTGTAGAAGTTCATGAGCTAGTATTTTAGTGACTTGAAACAATGTTTTTCTCTTATTTCTTTGTCTTATAGTTTCTTTTGGGACCTTTTTCACTTGATTTTGCCCGGAGTGCAAAAGCTAAGTGTGGGGGAATTGATAGAACACATTTGTTACCCACTTTTATTTGTCAATTAGGACCATTTTATTAATGATTTATCACCTTCAAGTGCACACATTGCATTAGATTTGGAACTTTGCCTAAGTTTCTAAGATCAGTGCACTAGGGGCATTTTGGTCCAAAAAATGAACTTTTGAGAAAATGTACAAGAAAAATTGACAAAGTGCATTTTATGTCCAGTTGATGAATGGTGAAATTATATTTTTAAAATTCATTTTAGTTTGGGAGTAATTAAATAAAAAAGTCAACACTTTCTTAAGTGTCTTAGTTTGTCCTAGTTTTTGGTTTGCCTTTGTGTGAAAATTTTTATATAATTTTGTGCAGCCTGAAACTTGGTTAATTTAATAAATTCTCCCTTCTAATTATGAATTTAATTCTGGACATGAATTAGATTTTATTATATCATATGCTATTTAATTGAATTATGTGATTTATGTGACATAGGTGGCATGTGACTTGTGCATCAATTGGGCAATTGAGGTCAACACTCCTTGAGGACAATGGCTGATGGTTTGCACGTGAATTATGATTATTTTGAGGGATTAGATCAGCTAAAATGATGTGGATGACACATGGGAAATTAGGCACACATTGGAATCATCTACAAACCAATAGGAAGTTGCCACCTTGCAAGTGTGACAAGGCTCCCATTTACATTTTAATTTCTTTTTCCTTATTTTAATTAAGCTTCAGCTGATGGGAGACACCAAGGAGCACGCCATTTTAAGTCCCAAATGGGATCCAACACATATCTCATTCATCTTCCACATTCTCTCTCTCTTGTTCATAGTGTTCTTCATTTTCTCTCTTTTGTTCTTCATTTTCCAGCACCCTAACCTCCATTTTCAGCCACCAAACCTCCACAAAACTCATACCATTCTTCTCCTCTCTTCATTTTCGTTCCATCCCTTCCATTTTCACAAGGATTGAAGCTCATTTCCATCATTCAAGAGCTATGGAGTTTGGCCTTCACAAGCAATCACTAGGGTTCTTGAAGATGAAGATTGGCTAAGTTTCTTTGTGGAATCCTAGAGAGATGAAGATGGAGGATGAGTCTTGAGCTTCAAATTGGCTAAGTTCTTTTGTTTCCTATCCTCTTCTCTTTTTACTAGATGGTTAGATTCCTTAATCTAGGGTTTAATCATCTTAGCTTATAAATTCTAATTTGAATTTGATGTTGATGTAAAGAGAGAGGATTGTTTCATTTAATTTCTTCCTTGGACAGCCATGACTGAATTTTGCCACTCTTTGTTTGGCACATAATCTTGTGTTTTTCAATTAGTGAATTTCTTGTGTTA
Organism: Prosopis cineraria; assembly: GCF_029017545.1. NCBI lineage: Eukaryota > Viridiplantae > Streptophyta > Magnoliopsida > Fabales > Fabaceae > Prosopis > Prosopis cineraria. Next base: position 17,679 of record NW_026556457.1, read on the forward strand.
ATATTGCATAATCTTGTGGTGTTAATGCTTGTGTTGTTGAGTAGCTTGACATAATCTTGTGGTGTTAATGCTTGTGTTGTTGAGTAGCTTGACATAATCTTGTGGTTGCTCAATTTATGTGTTTGACCATGGCTGTTGAGAGAGGATTTTGAGTGAATCACTTGGCTAATGTCTTCACCAATTGGTTAATTGAACTAGGGACTTTAATCTAAGACCTAGGGAGGTTAGCTAATTAGGTTAATTGGCTTAGGATAATTTTCTTAAGTCATGACAGCTTTAGTCAAGAGGAAAGGGAAGCTAAACTTAGCCTAATCATGAGAAGATAATGAGTCCAAAATCAACTAATCTCTAGGGTTCCATTATTGTAAAAGGGAAGTTCATTTCACTCACTTTCACTAGCATTTTAATTACTTGCACATTAGGTAATTAGTTTAGATAATTAGCTAGATAACTAAATTCCTACAAACTTTGGTTGATTTATTTCACTAGATAACTTTCAATTAGACTTAAAACCATTCCTTGGGAGATGACCTAGGGTTGGCCCTATATTGCATTAGGGTTAGCTTTAGTGTAATTTTGAGGATAAGCGACTAATTTCCTATCAGGTTTCTACACAACTAAACTTGTACATATATGTGTAAAATAACAAGCAATGTATCACCACAACAAACAAAAAACAAATTAAGTTAGAAACATTAGAGACAGCAATTATCATATTTGAAATTTGTGCACAAGTTAGACAAAATGTTCAATCAAGCCCTCAATAGCTAGCACAAGTTAAAATCCTCCAATGAACTATTTAAAGTAGTGAAATACAACAAATAGAAAGAAAGAAAATAGAAAAATTGTAAAAACAGTGCAAGTAATGGTCCTTCACAGCTCTTTCGCATTAGCTTCACCTTTAGTGGTAGCATCATCATCATTGACACCAAAGTCCTCTTCACCCTCTACTTCTTTATTGTTGCTACCATCAACTACCTCCTCTTCATTAGATGAAAGATTAATCTCCCACTGTGCAACCATTTTATGCAGTAAACGATCCATCTTGGACTGGCCAATTTTGAAGGCCTCTCACATCAACTGTCAGGCTGTCTAGATGCTGGTAGACACCCTCAAAGGAGTAACTAGGCCCAGCTTGTCCACATTGTCACCCTCAACCTCCATTTAGGCTTCCTTACTAATATCCTCACTGCCTTAAATGATATATTACTTGATGCTCTTGTAGACAAAAGGTTTGTCAAGATTAAAAGTGAGGTGAAATGAAGCTCTTTGTACACCTTCGGATGCACAAAGCTGGGAAATGAAATGAGGAAAGACCAAACAAGTGGATGAACAATCTAGAGAAGAGCAAATGGAATCATAAATGATAGCTACAAGATTTACAGGTTGCTCAGTCATCAAGAGATCAATGAGTAAGGCAGTGTCCTTTCGAATGTCAGTAAAATGGGTGAGCAGTCTACCAGGAGCTCCACTATCAGTGAGCAGTCTACCAGGAGCTCCACTAGCAGTAGAGCCTCTGGCAGAATTTCTCTGACAGATGATATGCCCTTAAGAGGTAGAGGATGGCGTCAGAGTAGGATTAGGGCTAGGGGTGGCTGAATCCTTAGGCACCTATAAGATATTCCTTCTGGAAGTGAACAAGTAAGTCCTCAATCTGAGGAGCAAACCGTTCCTTCAACACATGATACAACAGAGGAGAATCCCGCAGTTAAGTTATCAGAGTTTATGAAGTTAAATCAACCATCTTTTTTAGGAACCAATGTATGGGAAGACCTGATTGAGTTTCTTGAAGGAATAGAGAAGAGATGTAGGGCCTTGAGATGCCCTGATGTTTAGTATGTCGAATTTATAGTGTTTCAACTTCAGGGAGTAGCAAGTACTTGGGCAAAAACAGTCCCAGGTTTGCATGCGACTAGAGTACCTTCTTTAACTTGGGAAGAGTTCAAGACTACATTTTTAAATCGTTATTTGCCTCAGAGTACTAGAGACGCAAAAGTTGAAGAGTTTTTGACTTTAAAGTGCAATAAAGGAATGTCAATAGTAGAGTATGATCAGAAGTTTACTGAATTATCTTCTTTTGCCTCACATATCATCCCTACTGAAAGGGAACGAATTAGCAGGGTTGTGCATGGATTGCCAGTAGATATACATGATAATATAGCACCTATGTTGGGTCGAGATATCACCTATGCAGAGATTGTTGATAGTGCATTGAGAATCGAGAATCGACATAAGGCAGAGGAAGTAATTTCTAAGAAATGCAAGAGGGAGCACGATGAGAAATTTCTCGGTTCTTCTTCCAAAAGTCATCAATTTTCAAGTCAATCTCATTTTCGTGCCTCACAGTCTAAGCCTAGATCATTTGGTTCACTATCAGTGAGCACTCCCACCATGAGATCAAATTCTAGTAATACGAGACCTCGAGCCTAGTCAGTTCCGAATCAATCGGGTTATGTTAGAGTCCCTTGTAATAGTTGTGGGAAATACCATTCAAGACTATGCTATAGAGTGTCTAGTGCATGTTTCAAGTATGGGCAGACAGGCCATTTAAGAAGAAATTGTCTATATCTGCAGTCTATGTCAAGCCACGGATCAATCCAACCTTCTCCTTGCCCTATTTCATCGTCGATCCCACCTGCTAGAGCTGCTTCTACTTCAGCTAGCAGGGGTAAGTCTGGAAGGGGAAATGGTCAGCGAGGACAATCTTCTTTAGGGCAGAGACAAGCGAGAGTTTATGCCATGACAAGACAGGATGCTAAAGCCTTAAATGCTATTATTACAGGTATTATAACTGTGTGTTCTAATCAAGCTTATGCATTATTTGATCCTAGATCTACTCATTCATATGTGTCTGGTTATTTTGCTAAGAGGTTGGGTAAAGAACCTACCAAACCTGATAACTCATTCGTAGTTGGTACCCCAGTAGGGGAACCTTTAATTGTTTCTTATGTGTACAAGTCTTGTGAAGTGTCTCTTGAGGGTAGAGAAACCCTTATTGATTTGATGATGTTTGATATGATTGATTTTGATGTCATTTTAGGCATGGACTGGTTAGCTTCTTGTTATGCTACCGTTGACTGCCACTTGAAAATAGTAAAATTTAATATTCCAGGTGAAACTCCTTTTGTGTTGCAAGGGAGTTTTATAGAAAAACCTACTAATCTTAGTTCGGCCTTAAAAACCCAACGATTACTGTAGAAGGGTTGTCAAGGGTTTTTAGCGGTGGTAAGGGACATTGATAAATGCACCATTAGTTTAGATCAAATTCCCGTGGTTCGAGAATGCCCTGATGTTTTTCCAGAAGAGTTACTTGGACTGCCACCTGATCGAGAGATTGAATTTGCCATTGACTTAGTTCTGGATACTCAACCAATTTCTATTCTGCCTTATAGAATGGTACCTTCTGAGCTGAGAGAATTGAAGACTCAATTGCAAGAACTGTTAGATAAGGGATTCATCCGACCTAGCATATCTCCTTGGGGAGCACCAGTACTTTTTGTGAAGAAAAAGGATGGGTCATTAAGATTTTGTATCGATTATCGGCAGCTTAATAAAGTGACGGTGAAAAAAAAGTACCTATTGCCTCGAATAGATGATCTTTTTGACCAGTTGCAAGGAGCTCAGTGTTTTTCCAAAATAGACTTGCGTTCGGGTTATCATCAGTTAAAGATCAATAAGGAGGACATACCTAAGACTGCATTTAGAACCCGATATGGTCATTATGAATTCCTAGTAATGTCATTTGGGTTAACTAATGCACCAGCAACTTTTATGGATCTAATGAATCGGGTGTTTAGACCATTTCTTGACAAGTTTGTGATTATCTTTATTGATGATATTTTGATATACTCAAAAGAGCCCAGAGGAGCATGAACATCATTTGCGAATTGTTTTATAAACAATGAGGGAGCAACAACTTTATGCTAAGTTCTCTAAATGTGAATTTTGGCTTGATAAAGTTACCTTCATAGGACTTGTTATTTCTAAAGATGGTATTCAAGTGGACCCAAGCAAAGTAGAAGCGGTACAAAATTGGCCAAAATTGATGACTGTTACTGAAATTCATAGTTTCTTAGGTCTTGCAGGATATTATCATCGATTTGTCAAGGATTTCTCTAAAATAGCTACTCCACTGACAAGGTTGATTCAGAAGAATGTAAAGTTTGAATGGGATGACAAGTGTAAAGACAGTTTTCAAAAGTTAAAGGAGTGTTTGACTTTGGTACTAGTTTTGAGTTTACCATCAAGCAATAGAGGGAATGCAGTTTATTGCGATGCTTCTCGTGTGGGTCTAGGCTATGTTCTAATGCAGCATGGACGAGTTATTGCTTATGCCTCAAGAAAACTTAAGAAACACGAGCAGAACTACCCAACCCACGACTTAGAGATGGCAGCAGTTGTTTTTGCTCTAAAAATTTGGCGCCACTATCTTTTTGGTGAGACTTGTGAGATTTATACTGATCATAAGAGTCTAAAGTACATTCTTGAACACAAGGATCTTAATCTGAGGCAAAGGAGGTGGATGGAGTTACTTAAAGATTATGATTGTACAATTCTTTACCATCCTGGTAAAGCAAATGTGGTAGCTGATGCTTTAAATAGAAAATCGATGGGTAGCTTGGTGCACATGACTTTGACAAGGAGGCCTTTAGTGCAAGAAATTCATAAACTTGAGTAGAGTGGAGTCAAGTTTGAGATTATTGATAAGGGACCATTTTTGGCTCATGTACAAGCTCGTTCTTCTTTAATAGATCAAATTAAGAGCGCTCAATTCTTAGATCCAAAATAATGCAAGTTAAAAGAAGCAATCATAGCTAGAAGTAACACTGAGTTTGAAATTGACCAGGAAGGAATATTAAAGTGCAAGGGTAGAATTTGCGTACCACAAGAGGAAAACTTGAAGCGATTTATCATGGAAAAGGCTCATCATTCTGCATATACCGTGCATCCAAGAGCAACTAAAATGTATCAAGATTTGAAACAACTGTATTGGTGGGATGGCATGAAAAAGGATGTGGCAGACTTTGTCTCACGCTGTTTGACATGCCAGTAAGTTAAGGCAAAACACCAGAAGCCAGCTGGGCTATACCAAAGGTTAGAAATACCAGAGTGGAAATGGGAGAATATCACAATAGACTTTATCACTGGGTTACCTCACACTACTAAGGGGTATGATTCTATCTAGGTTATTGTTGATAGACTAACGAAATCAGCTCATTTTATTCCAGTGAAGACAACAAATAATGTTGATAAATATGCTCAATTATATATTGATGAAATTGTGCGACTGCATGGAATTCCAATATCCATAATTTCTGATAGAGGTCCTCAATTTACTTCCTAATTTTGGAGATCTTTCCAAGAAGCTTTGGGCACTCGATTGGATCTCAGTACTGCTTTTCACCCACAAACCGATGGCCAGTCTGAGAGAACCATTCAGATACTTGAAGATATGTTAAAATCTTATACTTTAGATTTTGGTGGTAGTTGGGACCGTTACTTGACTTTGGTAGAGTTTGCTTATAACAATAGTTATCAATCTAGTATACAAATGGCCCCATATGAAGTACTTTACGGCAAGCAATGTAGGTCTCCTATTGGATGGTTTGATGTTGGCGATACTAAGCTGTTGGGACTAGATTTTGTCCAAGATGCTATTGAGAAAGTGAAAATAATTAGAGAAAGATTAATAACAACCCAAAGTCGACAGAAGTCTTATGTTGATAATTGATGTCGGGAGTTAGAATTCATGGTCGGGGATAAAGTATTCCTTAAAGTATCTCCTATGAAAGGGGTAATGAGGTTTGGAAATAAAGGTAAACTAAGCCCAAGGTATGTGGGTCCATTTGAGATTTTAGAAAGAATTGGTGCAGTTTCTTATCGTTTAGCGTTACCGCCTGAACTGTCGGGTATTCATCCGGTATTTCATGTATCAATGCTACGAAAATACTTATATAACCCTTCTCATGTAATTGAAATTCAGGAGATTCAAATATCCCCAGACTTATCTTATGAAGAAGTTCCAGTGGCCATCTTGGATCAACAAGTTAAGAAGTTGCAGTCAAAAGAAATCGCTTCGGTGAAAGCGTTATAGCGTAATCATTCTCAGGAAGAAGCTACATGGGAAATTGAAGCCGATATACGTGCTAAGTATCCACACCTATTTGTAGATTAAGGTAAGCACAAATTTAAATTCGGAGGACCAAATTTCCTAAGGGGGGAGAGTGTAATAGCCCAAATAAAACAAAGTCTTAAGTTCAAAACCTCCGAAGCACAAGGATTTGTTTTGTTGGTTCTAGCTTATATGTAATTACTATAATGCCCTCTTCCTCATGTGGTAAAATATTTTTTATTTATTATTATTATTTCTTCCTTATCCAGTGGGTGTACACAGAGATTGGGAGAGAACTCGAGAGTGTTCAAAATTGCTCTCTACCCTTCTACCATAACCGACCATCTCTCCCCTCTTTGCTCCTGGCTATTATCGGTGACGAAGAAGGCTCGCCACTGCTCAGTGATGTGTAGACACTCTTTCATACATGCAGACTCTATTTTTTTTCCTTTTTTCAGTCTGTTGCTTCTCTGTGCCGTTCACGTTCGAGTTGCAGTCAGAGTGAAGGACCAGGTTGTTGAAGCTAGAGGGTTTTAACTAATAAGTTCTTCCTTTCCCAACTTAACCGTGAGCTTCGTGGGTTGCTTCACTGGTCCGTGCTCCCTGTTTTTGTTTTTTCCTCTCTATTACGCCATCTGCATCATGCTGAGCCAAGAAAACGAAAAGCATCAAAACTGGGGTGAGGTTGTGCGGTGAGCTAGTATTGGTACTGTGAGTTAAGCTTCTTCCTCTGCTGTGCGTGGTAAAAGTGCTGTTTGTCTTCTCCCCTGTTTAGCTGTAAAACCAACGTCCCTGTTTCTTTTCTTCTCGGTCTATGGTGCTGATAAGGTGAGGGATCTTCATGTTTTATTTCTCTCTTAATCTGCACATATGTGATCAATTGTTGAAGTTGCAAAACCTATGCCTTTGTTACTGCTGTTGCTGTGCTGTTGTAGGGGGAAAATATTCAAACTTAAGATAGGAATCTATTTTAAAACTTGCTAATAATAATATATACATGTATAAAGACATATCTACATATATGAGCTATAATTTTAGAGCTAGATAGATCTTGATTGGATTGATTTGTGTTAAGGAAATTATTAAAGGAGGGTTGGAAGAGGATAACTTTGATATTCTACTTGACTATTGATATTAATGAGATGCTTGTTGGAATGTTTGGAATAATCTTAAAGTATGAATTTTGATTTTGAATTTTGAATGATAGTGGTTGATGAAAATTTTATTAGGAGTGGAAGGAAGTCTTTGTAAATCAAAGGATGCTTTATTAAATTTTGGTTACTAATATCTTATAGGACGTGTGGAAGAAGAGGATCCTGATAGAAATTGAAGAAAGAAATTTTGGGAATTCAAAACTTCCACAAGTAAGTGAATAGTATTCCATTTAATTTATTTTTATTTTTAATAGCCTTTTTCCTAAAATATTTTATTCTTGTGAATTATATTAATTTTGAAAATTATGAAGTATCAATGAAGGACAAATGAGTTATGGTATGTGCATTTATTGATTCTTGAAAATATATTTCCAAAATTGATGGAAGCATTCTTGTATGGTTGTTAAAATTTGAAATTTATTGAATACTTAATTAATGCAAGTTTATGATTTTGACAAATGTTGAGATTTGAAACAATTCATGCGAGTTTAGCAGTAAGAATGATAATTTATTTCAATGATAATTGTTTTTCTTGCATGTTTGAAGCATGATTTTAAGAGAACTCGAAACAAAACACTACTGCTAATGGTAGTTCCGTTAGCTCATAGCGCGCTATGGTTAAACACTAGTTAGTTTGTTTCGTGAGTTTTATTCTCACGTTTGGTATTCGTGGGCATTGTACCCGCGTTTGATTCCGTGGCTTGAGCCACATTTGGTTACTTACCCTCGTGGGCTGTGTGTCCACGTTTGTTTCGTAGCTTCGGCTGCGTTTAGTTACTTACCCTCGTGGGCTGTGTGTCCACATTTGTTTCGTAGCTTCGGCTGCGTCTGGTTACTTACCCTCGTGGACTGATGTGTCTGCATTTGTTTTCATGGCATAAGCCACGTTTGGTTATTTACCCTCATAAACTGTGTATTCACGTTTGTAACCTGTTCTGTTAAGTTCTCAAAAATTTAAATGTTAATTAATATGTGTTTTCGAAATTTACCTGATTTTGACTAGTAAATTATATAATTTTGAACTATATGAGAGCAGATTGTTTTTTTTTTAAAGCATGATATCATAAATTATTTTCAATTTACTCTTATTTTACAAATATACTTATGACTTACATGCTTATAAATTTTAGTGAAATTACTTTTAATTAGCTAACACTATTATTAGAAGTTGTTGAGTTAAATTTTAAAAATTTTAATATGGGAATGCTATTCACTAAAAAATTATTTTGGCTTCAGATTTGTTAGCTGACGCTAATCCTACCATCGACCTCTAAAGGGCAACTAACTACAGTGGGTGGACCTTTTTGATTGGTATTGTAACTTTAATGTAAATATATGATTGGTATGTCATTTTGATTTGAAAGAAAGAGTAGATGCTCCACATAGATGGTTGATAAACCTTATTTTTGGTCTGTATATTGGTTAATGGCTGGAAGGAGCTACGCTCCTAAATTATACTATTATCTGTAAAAAGAAATTTTTGTTGTAGAGTTTTCGGGAGATCTTAGTTATAGGGGAGGTTCTGCCAAAATTTCTACAAAAATATTAACACTTTCTTATGATAATGAATTTAAAGAAGTTATTTTAATTCTCATATGATTTGATTGAATTTTGTTCTTTCTTAAAAAATGGAATAAATATTCACTTGGAGGCTTACGAGAATGTGAGAATGGTTCACACCTGTGCCGGTCACCCTCTATTTTGGGGCATGACAATCAAACACACACAAAATGAAGCAAAAGTTGTAGATCAAGTCAAGCTATTGCTTTGATGGTCAAATGAAGGATCACAAAAAATATTTTAAAACAAATAGAACCACCTTTGCCCTACCTCTCTACCAAAAATATTAATTTTATAAAAAAAAGATTTCATCTTTATGCAGCATTAAGCTTTCTTCACATAATAATGAACAAAAATAAGAGATGCGAAGTATGGGGGCTAGAGAAAATGATAGATAAAGAGTTATAGAGAAAACCGAATTCAATGCATGTATAAGTGATGTGGAGAGGAAGAAAAACCTGAGTAGAAATGGTGGTCCAGTTAGATCTTCACAATGAGAGTACAGTAAATAATGGATTATGTGTATAGCGGCATTGTCAGAGAGAAAGGAGGGAGATGAAACTTGACGGCAAGGAGAAAGTAAAAATAATTAAGAGAAAGTGAAGTAGTTCATCTAATTTTAGGGCTTCAAGAAGTTTCTATTATCTCCCAAAGGCAGCACCTAAGATTAATTTTTTTAGAAAAAATAAATATAACCCAAGTCAGACTAGGCCAATCAGTCATAACCTTCAACCCAGTGCCTAGTCTGACTCGGTTTATAAATCAATCTTAGTTTCCCATTTTGTCTTTGGGTTGAATTTCACCAAGTTGAAACCCTATCCAATGTCACCAAGTAAGACTAGGTAGACCGGGTTCTCGAGTTCTTTGCAATAGCCTAATGCCACAACTTATTATTAATCAACAATTAAGTGGCATTTCAATAACAAGACACCACCTCTCTAATTTGTTATTAATAAAGTATTTTCTCTTATTAGATTATATAATTATTTTATGATAATTATTTAATTAGTATTAATAATAAATGTATGTTTTTATTTAATAATTAAAATCAAAGAGGTGGCATTTCTTGAATGGCAAAACGCACCTCTCTTCTAATTTATTAAATTAGTACTCCCTCTATTCAAAAATATAAGTTATTTTTTGAGGAGTTGGATGTTCAAAAATGTAAAGCATTTTTAGTCTTTCGATGTGTAATTATTGCCTTTTTTTTCCAAAAAAATTCCTATTGATAGTGACTTTATATTTATTATGGGGTATTTAATAAGAATAAATATGAAAAGATAGAGTTAGTTTAAAAATAGGTAACCACTTTATTAGAGGTAAGATTCAGTTAAAAATGCTTTACATTTTTCAACGGAGAAAATATTTTGTTAATAATTAAAAGTAGAAATGTGGAATTTCTAAGTTAGAAACATCACCTCTTTACTCTCTTAATGATTTAGTATTTTGTTATATCATATTAAATAATTATTTTGTAATAATTTATTTAATTATTAATTATAATTAATATATGATATTATTTTTTACTTAAAAGTAGATAGGTGGTGTTTGTACTCTATCATTATAATTTATTTAATTACATTTACAATTAATATATAAATTTATTAAATATTAAATAAAAAATTATTTAACTGAGAGAAGTGGCGTTTCCAAGTGATAGAAATGCCACCTCTCTCCTATAAATTAAAATCTTGATTAATTAATTTTGCTTTTAATATATATAAATATTAAATATTATTTATTAAATATTTAAAAAAAATATTTAAATGAAAAAGATGATGTTTCTTGATGATGGAAATGTCACCTTTCTCTTCTAAGTTTAATTTTTTATTAATTAATATCATTTTAAAATTATATAAATATTATTTATTAAATATTGAATGTTAAAAAAATTATTTAAGTAAGAGAGGTGGCATTTCCATGTGATAGAAATTCCACCTCTTTCTTATAAAATAAATTTTTATTAATTAATTATATATGTACATATAAATATTAAACATTATTTTTAGATACTAAATATTAAAAAAATATTTAAATGAGAAAGGTGGCATTTCAAGGTGATAAAAATTCCATCTTTCCTTCTAAATTTAATTTTTTTTAATCAATATTATTTTTGAATCATATAATTATTAAATATAATTTATTAAATATTAACTAATAAAAAATTATTTAAGTGAGAGAGGTGGCATTTTCATGTCGTAGAAATGCCACCTCTCTCTTTTAAATTAATTTTTGTATTAATTAATCTTATTTTTAATATATATATATATATATATTAAATATTAAATAGTAAATAGAATAATTTAAATGAGAAAGGCGGCATTTCCCAGTGATAAAAATGCCACCTCTCTCTTTTAAATTGATTTATTATTATTAATATTATTTTTTAATTATATAATTATTAAATAAAATTTTTAAATATTAACTGATAAAAAATTATTTAAGTGAGAGAGGTGGCATTTCCAGGTGATTGAAATGCCACTTCTCTCTTCAAAATAAATTTATTATTATTAATATTATTTTTAATATTATATAATTATTAAATATTAAATAAAATAATTTAAATGTTGAAGGTGGCATTTCTAGGTCATGCATACGCCATCTATCTCCTCTAAATTTAATTTTATTGTTAATTAATATTATTTTTGAATTATATAATTTTTAAAAACAATTTATTAAATATTAACTAATAAGAAAATATTTCAGTGAAAGAGGTGGTGTTTCTAGGTGATAGAAACGTCACCTCCCTCTTCAAAATTAAATTTATTATTAATTAATTTAATTTAAAAAATTTAAAGAGATGGCGTTTCTTCATGACAGAAATGTCACCATTCTTATTTTTTAATTTTTTTTTAAAAGTAGAAATAGTTGTTCCATTTTATACCATGACTCTTCTTGACATTTCTAAACCCTAATCTCCTTGTCTTGGTTGTCTCCTCCTCTCGTCACTTGCACTTCTCTCTCACAACTCGTGAGTTGTTTGTTCCCGATTCTTAAAGTTGTTCTCGTCGTCTTCTGTAGCCAAGGACACTAATACAGATACATTAATAACAGGTTACTATTTTCATTTTTCTTACCTCTTTTCTACCAATCTATATATATATATATATATATATATATATTACATGTATCTTCATGATTTTACTTTTGTTTCTCTTTAGTTGATAATTTTTCTTTTCACTTCTCAAAGGTTTGTTCTTTGAATTTGCCAACATGCATATCTATTGGTGAAACAAATCTCTAGGCATAAAGCTTTATTGAGATCTGGGGAACAAACCATGAGATCTTCAATCTTCATCCTTTCAATGATCAATGGCTCATTTTTGTCAAATTTTAGACTTTTAAGAAGGTAATGATGATAATCTCTTTTGATCATTGAGGAAGAAACTTATTTCTAAATTGGAATTTTCCCCCTTTTTTCTAGTATGTATTTGTTCAATGTTGAAGGATAGTCAAAACTTGTGTGGTCAGATGATAACTTGTCTTTTCTTCCCATTTTGTATAAAATAGTTCTGTTACTCTAAATTTAATTTTTACCCACAGGCAAATGTATTTCTTGTTGATTAATAAAGACAGTGTATTTTGACTTTTTGTTAAAAAGATTAATATGCCTATGATCAATTAGTTGTCTAAAACCATTAAAGAATTAATTGTATATTTATTAAACAAATTATGCATTTGTATTGATAGATATCTAAGAGATTATATTATATTATATTGTATTGTATTATATTATATTATATACTAAAAAGTGGTTCTTTTTAATTTAAAAAAATACAAGGAGATTGGTGGCGTTATTACACTTTTTTTGTAATAAAGGGAAGAGAGGTGGCGTTTCCTACTCTCTTCCCTTTTATTTTTTAAAAACAAGTAGAAAGGTCGCATTTTCTTAAGAAAATGCTACTACTATTGCTAGTTTCTTATGACGTTTCATTAATTAATAAAACACCTCATAAGATCTAAGATAACATTGAATCCTATAACATTTTATAAACACCATGAAACTAAAATTTTAAATGCCATTAAAGCCTATATATGTAGTAGTGATACAAGATTGGATTTAAAAGAAATGGAAATACGAGAGGACTTACACCCAAGATTAGAAGGTAAGCAGACTTATTGTCCCTTAGCCTCTCATACATTGTCCAAGGTAGAGAAAATAAGTTTTTGTAAGTGTTCACATGGAATCAAAGTATTATCAAGGTATTATTCAAATATATATAAGCTTGTGTCAATAAAAAGGTTAAAACTGGTGAGCTTAAAGTCTCATGATTATCATGTCTTGATGCAACAATTATTACCAATGGCCATTCAAAATATATTGAAACAAGATTTGAGGCACACAATAACTAGACTTTACTTTTTCTTCAATGCAATATGTAGTAAAGTTATTGATCCCCTTAAATTAGTTGAGTTGGAACAAGAAGCTTGCATTATGTTATTTCAACTTGAGATGCACTTTCCTCCTTTATTTTTCGACATTATGATAAATTAATAGTTCATATAGTGAGGGAGGTAAAAATGTATGGCCCTGTCTACTTACGATAGACGTACCCAGATAAAGATACCTAAAAATATTGAAAGGATATGTGAAGAATCCTTACCACCCTGAAGCATCTATCGTTCAAAAATACTTGTTGAAGAAGTTATGGAATTTTATTTTGATTACTTGTCAAATATAAAACCAATTGAGCTTCCTAAATCTCATTAAGAGAGGAGACAATTAAGTTAAGGCACACGTGGGGTATTAGTAAAGAGCATGAATCATGATGAAATACAAAAAATACATTTACATATCTTGAATAATATTAATAAAGTTCAAAATTACAAAGATACACATAAGGAACTTATAAGGGTAGAATGCAATTAGATGAGAATGACTGAATAAAGGTGCTTGAAAAGAGCACAATAGAACTTTTGTTGAATAGTTCAAACAAAAAGCCTTAAATAAAGATAATGTTTATTATGATATGATTAAATGGTTAATAAAGGGTCCTAACTTGGATGTGATATGTTAAAATGTGTATAATATTAATGGGTATTTCTTTTATATAAAATCTCTTAATAAGAAGAGTACTGTGCAAAAATAGAATTATGATAATGGCTGAAGCTGTACACTTATCAAGTAAGAAAGATAAGAATCTAAAAATGGCATCTATGCCTATATTGGAATCATTGAAGAGATTTGAGGTTGACTATACAAATTTAGAGTACCTATTTTTAAATGCAAGTGAGTTGACATCAATGGTGTTCAAAAGAATAAGTTAGGATTTACATTTATTGATCTTAAAAAACTAACTTATGGTGAGGAGCCATTTATTATGGCAAACTGAGCAAACAATTTTTCTAAATCACCAATCTAGCAAATAAATGTTGGTCAATAGTTCTCGAAAGAAAAAAGGGTAATTGATAGTGATGACAAGAATGAAACAAGCTTCAATATTTTTGAAACTCTTATTTTCTCATCAAGACTACCCAATTTCAACGTAGATGAGATAGATGATGAACATGCCACACGAAGTGATCACTGTGAAAGAATATGGGAAAATATCACTATATGAATTTAATTCTGAAATTAATGTTAGTTTTCCAATTTTGAATTATGTTTTATTTACAATTTGTGTTTTAGTTTTAGTTATTTTTTGTATGTTTTAATTATGTTTTATTTAAATTCTTTATATTTTATTTTCAGGAACATGGAGAAGAATTAGAGAGGACCTACTAATAATGCTCAAAGCTAGCCTATTACAGAGGTTACTCAAAGCGAGTTGACTATAGAGGTTGCTTAGAGCAATGATAGTGATCCTCAAGCTAGTCAGTGAGAAGGGGTAGATGGAGCATGTGACTAAGAGGTGACCTTAAGTAGAACTATTGGCTTCAAATTACCAATCTAATTCGATCGACAGTGCAAACTATAAGGGTTAAATGAGGCCAAGCTTGTCAGCTACCTTGGACTCCTATCACATAACAAGCCTACTATCTTGTTTGTTTGAGATTGGCTTGATATGCCAAAACATGTGAAGGAACATATTTGAGAAAGCATTTAGGTATATCATTGTAAAGTTATAAATATTTATTGTAAAATACTAACTATTATTAATTGCAACTTACCTACGATGTTCTGAATGATCAAGCATGTTAGAGACAATTGCTAAAATATTGTGGAGAATGTTAGAGAGGTTTCAAGACTGACTGACCTTGTGAGGAAATTTGTCTATGTCAAGTTGAAAGAAGGTCAACCTCATCCTAATCCTCTTGAGACATAACCAGTTTTTAGATGAACAAATTTGGTAGGAATTCTACAAGATTTAGACTTTTAAAGAAGCTATGGTTAATTAATTTCTAATTGATTTAATTGTAGTAATGTAATTCAATTGATTGTATTCAATTGTTAATTTCTTATTAATTAACAGGAGAAATGAGCAAAAGGACAAGAAATTACTTAGAGAAATGAATGCCCACACATAACGTCTCATGGAGATTATGGTCATATTGATGATATCTTGATGGATGAGAAGTTGAAGAAGAGAGAAGAAGAAGCTAAATTCAATCCTTCTATTCTCTTATCCCTACCATCACTTATCTCTCATGACAATAAATGGAGATATGATCATTAATACAAGAAAGGAGGGTATACAAGTGAGAAGGCACGCGAGGTTGCTAAAAGAATTGTAAGCAACATTTAATTCTTTAATTTTTATTCAATTATTCATTTTTTTTATTTTTGCTAAGTTTTCAGTTTTTTGTTATAGGAGGCTCTTAAGGAACAACAATCTCAAACATCCTTCACTCTAAAGGGTAGAAATGACATCTTAGTGGTTGCAATAGGAAAACCAAAGCATCGAGGGCTTGTTAAAGGTGTTGGATTTAGTGTGGAATCAAAGATTATTTTGAAGCACCTGCATACCCTAACAACTTAGGCATTGTTATGAGAAGGAGCTAAAACTGTAATGACAAATATAAGGCAACAAGTAATGAAGGATATTGAAGCTTTATTTCAAAGCCCACTTGGAGGCCTGGCTTGCAAAAATGAAAGAGAAGATGATGTTGACCTTATGATCTCACAAGAAAAGATGACTGCTGATGCTCCTCATACACTTTCTCTTGGATTTCACAATACAAAAGGGAGTAATGTTCTTAGACATGTGTTAGAGGGTCTTTTAGTTAGAAATACTGGTGAATCATGTGAGCTATATTTAAAGGACCCTTATAGTCACTTGATTGCTCTTGGCAGCATTTACACTTTAAGACAAACCATTCACCATAAGCAAATGCAACAGGATCAAGTGAGAGTGGTGGTAGAAGATGTAAAAATATCAAAGGTGCTCGTCCCATTCCCTACCAACGAGGACAAGATTATGTCTAAAGCTGTTGGTACTTTTATCATGTGGCCCAAGAGAGTTATGAGTATGGTTTGCTGTGTTTGTATGTTTTATTAAATATTTCATGCATTTTATCAATATTTTTCTTTCTTATCATGTTTTTTTATTACTATCCCTTGCCTTTTGAGCTTCCCTCACTAAATCTTCCCCTATCAAAACTTCCACAGCCCCCGTTGCAACTACAACCACTATAGTTGACTCCTCTCCAACAAATAATTTTACTAGCCTATGATAAATCATTTAAAGAAAAAAAATTTGTAAAGGAAAACAGATGTTGTGGATATGGAGAATCTAATGATGATTGAATGGGAATACTTGAATTGACTTCTCTTAAAAAGTCAGCTTACCATAGTGTCAATTGAGCTATTTATGCTATAAGTATGTTGTTCTTGAATATAATTAACTTATAAGTTTAGTCAACTGACACGATTATATTATCACAAGTACCTCCATCATTTATGCATCACATTGAGCAAAGGTGATAATTTCAGATTCCTTTATCTGTATCACACATGATGGAGAAAGGGAATACTTTGAAAATAAGGTCCCAGTACCTCTACTAAAGAATATGTGAAGTCAAAAAAGATATTTTTATGGCTCCACACATGCACTCGTGAAGACCAATTTGCGATTGATAGATTTATGTTAAATGTACATTTCTTCTAACTTACCTTATTTTTAAGGACCACTAATAGTTGATTATTCTTTCATTGAAGAGTAAGATAGTCCTCTTCTTATACTCCCTCCATTACAAAACCAAATAAGGACATAAAGAAAGCAATAGATTCGTAAGTGTACTTATACAAAAATTATTTAATTCATTTTTTTATAGATATATTAGTTACAAATTTTGTAATGTTGATCATAAGGCAATGAAAACATACCAAACAATGGTCCTGAAAAAGCACGCACATGAACTCAAAGATCCTATGTGGATTGAGGCAAAGGTAAGTGAAACTAAAACTTTATTAACCAAATAATTAAGATTTATTAACAATTTCTTTTGTGTGTGTGTGTGTGTTTATATATATATATATAGAGAGAGAGAGAGAGTTGTAAGTAACAATAGAAGACTAGTTTGTGCAACATATTTGTGATTAGGCACATGCTCAACACCATCACATTGAGAATGACTTAATTTACTAATAGGGTAAAATATATTTTGAAAGGCTAATTTTAAATTATTTGAATTAGTTAGTTAATATTTTAATTGTAATTTATACTTTAATTTAGATGTTTGACATTACAAGTCCATTCTTTGAAGAAGAGGTTGATAGAATCCTCACACACACACACTGGGCAACAATATTTTATGGACAGTATGCGAAGTTTAGATAGTTTTTTTAGGAAATTGTATAGATAATTTTGGTTTTATGTAATTTTTTGTAAAATTTTGCATTAAAATTTGGATTATTTAAATGTATTGGAAACTAGCTAGTTGTCAATAAATTGTATGGCATATTTTCATTTGCAAGAATTAGGGAATAAGTAGAAACAAATTCAATAAAATAACTTTTAACAGTGATTATAGTCATAATGCTATTAAAAGGTGTCTAAACCACTATTAAAAGTCTACTTTTAATGATAGTTTTTACTATACTAGTTGTTAAAAGTGTTCCACTTTTACAGCAATTGTTACAATACCTACTTTTTTTTTTGAAAATTTAAAACAATGGAAAACTTTCAACAATAGAGTTAGGACTGCTATTGAAGGTTTATTTCAATGGCAGTTGAACAACCGCTGTTGAAAGTCATAAACTTTTAACATCCCCTAAAATAACAAACCGTTTTGTAATCACTGTTAAAAGTTTTTTTTTATTCGCTGTTAAAAGCCTATCATGTAATAGTGACTTAAGAAAATAGTACCATTTAAGTGTCTTAAATTACAAATAAATACCAAGAGAAAAATAT
>NW_026556458.1:0-35764 GCF_029017545.1 Prosopis cineraria
AAAAAATTATATATTTTTCAATTTTTTTGTTTGGGAGCACCAAAAAGTTATTTATCTTTGTCTTTTATTCCGCTTTCATTTTGCGTATCAAACAAGTGTTCAAAGTGGTTGCAAGCTAAATATCTCATTCAATATTTGAAGAGAAATTTATGGCACCCTTAAAGTTAAGGGAGAATGCCCGATACTTCAATACAGGAAAATTATAATAGTTGCTTTGTGGTTTAAAATTATCTTAAAATAAATTATAAATATTGATTCAAACTGCAAATAAAAATCCTGATTTCAAAGTAAAAGTTAAATAGGAATAATTAATCTTTTTGTCTCCAAGTTTTGGCTTGATTATTACTCATTCTCTTAACTGTAACTTATACAATTAGTCTTTGAATTGTTAACTTAGTTAAAAACTTGATTTCCTCCATTTAGAAAATTTATCCTTATCATTGATAAATCAAAGCTGAATCACGGTTGAGTTGTTAAACATGGCAAAAGCAGTTGATTCAGCAAGCATAAATCTTCAACGTTAATGGAGTTTCAATGCAAGTATGCTTGGAACTTTCTTGGCCAACAAGTCAAATCGCATATTCTTTGTTTTGCCATTTATTTTAAACAAAACAGATAGATTTTATATAGCTTGTACCAATATTTTATCGTGAGAATGACAAAAAAGTCTTAAAAGGATCATTTAATTTAAGTTAGGTTTCAATGTCTTTTTTAAAAATTTACAAATCCATCTTTTAAGTTTGCAGCTTATATATAATAAATTTACAACTTATTTTTTAATTTTTAACATGATTAAAAATAAAAAAATTTATTTTTTCTATTAAGTTAAATTTAAAATATAAGTTGTAAGTTCATCAAAACACAATTTTAAATTAAAATATAAATTTGTAAATTCTTAAAATTTAATATTTAAAACTTAATTTAAATTAATTAATCTTTTGGAGACTTTTTGTCATTCTCTTTATTTTATTTAGCATTGTGGCGGTCACTAGAAATTACATAACAACTCTTCTCATTTAACTTCAATGGAAACCAAAACTATTGAGGCGAAGAAGAGAAGCGTCCTTGGAAGCACCACAGCCAATTTTTAACAGCGTCATTAAACTGTTTTGCCAAGTTGGATGGTTGGGTGATGACTCAACATAAGTCAGGAATGTTAAGGATTAATTTTTAAAATGCTTGAAAGAAAATCAAATTAATAATTTGGGAATTAAGTTATATTGAGTTATAATTAAGAGATTGAGTTGTATTCGAGTCAAACTTGAAAAACAAAAAGATTAATTCTCTCATATAAATTTTTTATTTGTAATTAAAACTCTTAAACAATTATTTGATAATAGTTGTAACCTATCTCTCAAAAAAATGTTGTCAATGATGTCACTGTTAAAATTTTCTATTTTAGACTTATTGTCATTCTTCTTGAAGTTAAAGTGGATATAACAATTTAATTAAAAAATAGAGAGGTGTATGACAATTTTTTTTTGAGCATATGAGATTATGAGAACTACTCTTTCCATTCAATATTATAAGGCATGTTTAGCTAAATTACATTCCTATTAAATTAGTTAATTATTTTTAAAATTATACATTCTTTTCATATTTAGTTTTATTTAATAAAGTGTCACAATTAGAAAACTTTATTAATGACATTCTTAATTAAAGGTATTTTGAAAAAAAATCTTATTAGTTATACTTTGAAAAACTCAAAATATTTCATATTCTCTCTTTTCTAGATTATAAGATATTTTTGAAAGGAGATTCGACATCTTAAAATATAAGATATTTTGAAAATATCAATGTTTCATTAAATAATTTATTTAAATATTATTTTATTTTTTATTTAATTTATATTCATCTCACTTTTCAATATATAAATGGTAGGTATTTTTAAAGTCTATATTTTTATTTTAAAAAATAAAGTTGTTAAGTATATTTAATAAAACTTCTTGAGGTGTGAGATTTTATCTAAAAGTATTTTATAATTAAAAATAGATGGAGTATTTTTAAACATGATATTTTCAAAATATCCGTTATAATATGAATAAAATACAGTGACCTTTTTTTTTTTTTTTTTTTAAATTATAAAGGCTTTCCCTTTATTTTCAAAACCTTTATTTTAGTCCAATTTTTAACACTGTTAGGGATATTCTGTTAAAATTATAAAACACTTAATTTTTTTATTTATTTTAATTAAAAATTATAAAAATTAGAAAATGTGTTAAAAAAATTTATTCCTCCACTGGTATAAGGACTTCTAGTGCAATTAGTTTTTAAAGTAAAAGGAACAAACTACTCTTCATGAGTGAAAAATGTGTGTGTATAGGAAATTCACAACTGAAGATTTGTAAATAACAAAAAAGTCCAATTAGATTCATTTATTCACAAGAATATATATAAGTTTATACTTATACTAAATAAAATTTATAAGTTAATCAAATAAAATTAATAACAAAAGGTCCATAAAATAATAAGAAAACTCCAATTATTTAGATAAGAAATTCATTTATTCACAATAATTCATGTGGGTTTACACTTGTATTTGATGAGGAGAAAATTTATAAGTAATAGAAAAATTTACAACAGAAGATTCAAATATAATAAGAAAAATTTAATTGTTTACAACAAAGAGTCTATTTGTTTACATAAACAGTTTGTGTTTACATTTAATCATTTTCATTCAATAAGAGTAATTAGGTCATTTCAACAAGAAAAATAACTGCATTTGAGATCTTTGGATTTGCAAGGGAATATCAAAATTTATTGGGCTTGTAAATTATGTGATTCTCCCTTGTCTTATTCTCTCAATTTTTATATATGTAATTAGCTTTAATTTATGTTTATAAAAGTTAAACATCTTCAGTGAAATAATTTACTATAGATTCATAAATGAACCAATTGTTCACCGTTTTTTCATAAATCTTGTAGAATTAAAAATTTGAATTTAACCTTTCTTCTAACTCTTCAAATTAATTGGGCAATTGATATAATTGAGAAGATTTAATAGTGCTTGCCATTATTAAATTACAGAATTTAATTAAAAACATCATCCTTCCTTTGGATAATTGGATCAACATCTATGCCTAAATCACCGATAATTCCTAGCGATTAAAAGACAATCAAGACTCATATACAAGGCTGGAGCTTTCAATGCCATTTGTTTTTTTTTCCTCACGGAATTGTATTATTATTTTATTATTATTATTATTTTATTATTATTATTATTATTATTATTATATCCTTACTTCCGGATGAATTGTTCCACCATTCAATTGACAGAATCAGATTAGTAATTCTAACAACATTCATATTTAGGAGGGCAATTACTACGAAACATATACTCCTTCCGTTTAAAAATGTAAGATATTTTTTAAAAAGTTGGATATTAAAAAATATAAGGTATTTTTAATTTTTAGAAATATAATCATTATCTTTTTTCAAAAGCGCCCATATTAATAATAACTTTATATCTATCATAGGGTGTTTAATAGGGATAAGTATGTATGGAAAGATAGTGTTAGTTTGAAAGTAAGTAATTTACTTTATTAGGAGGTGAGATTCAGTTAAAAATGCCTTAAATTTTTTAACGGAGAGAATACTCTTTTATTTATTATCATAAGAATTTTTATGGAATATCATGTTAAAATATAATGCATTTTGAATTTAGAAAGTGTAATTAATGCAATTATTTTCACAAATGCCTTTAATTAGAGGTGTAATTAATAAATTTTTTAATTGAAATAATTTATTATATAAAATTAAATATAAAAAATTTATAATTTTAAATGTGATTAATAAACTTACCAAAATGCATAAATTAATTAATAGTACCTTATAATTATAATATTGAATCGATAGAGTGAATAGGTTAAAAATTAAGTGTTTCTTACCTTCCCCGATAAGTTATTGGATATAAAGTAGGCACTTGGCATTTAAACCGATGAAAACAGTCTATTTATGCGGCAGAAAACCGTGACACAAAATTGAAAGGAATAAATGACGAGGGATATTTCAACTTCAAATATTTATAAACGGAGAAGACAATGACATCGTTTTTTGAAGAAAAAAAAAGTGTTTAAATGTTATTTTAATAATCATTTGAGCATTTGAGAGCATTGTGAATTGTCAAAACCATGTATTAATGTCTGCATGAGTTTACATTTAATGACGTGAAGAGTATATGTGTCGTGGAATATTTCTTCTGTTTTGAAATATTTGTCGTTCTCACAGATTAAAAATATAATTAATTAATTAATTAATATATAAAATTGTACTCCACCAATTTTTAAATATAAGCAAATTTTAATCAAATAACTTAATTTAAAAAAAATTAATTAATAATTAATCCTGCAATAGATATGTCTATATTAGTACTCCTTTCATCTCAAATTATAAAATATTTTTAAAAAAATTTAACATTTTAAAATATAAGACGCTTTGATAAAATAAAGGTTTTATTAATAACACTTTTTTAATATTACCCTTCCCATTTATTCTGTCTTTTTAATATTCTTTTATTAATGTAATATTAAATGAAGGTCATTTTTAAAAATTTATATTTTTGTTTTAAAAAGTAAGGTTGTAAAATATATTTAATGAACATTATTGATATATGAGATTTTATTTAAAATATTTTATAATTTAGAGTAGAGGGAGTACCTAGCCCTAAACAAGATTGCCTTCAATAAAAAAAATGCATATGGGTGATGAAAAAAGTTAATTAATCTTAATAATTGTATTTGAAACTAAGAATTTTTATATTAAAATGTCCTTCTAATTAATCCTTTAATAGAAGACAATTTAGAAAATAATAATTCTATCAAAAAGTCAAAAAAATGTCATAAATACTTTTTAAAAAGGGTTAAGGGTTATTTTGTTTATGAACTATATATAAAAAATTACAAAATGTTCTTGAACTCAATTATGAATCATTCTGTTCTTTAATTTTAAAAATTTTCTCTATCATCCTTTGGATATCAAAACACTTACATTCATTCAGTGGGTTTTATAATTTTTTAAATATTTTTTATTAAATTAATGATCATTTTTGTCCTTTAACTACTATTTCAAAAGTTATTTTTGCTCAATTCAACTATTTTAAAATAAAAAATATAATGTGAAACTCACTAACGATGAGAAAACAGCATAATGATAAGGAAATAAATCTTTAAAATTAAAAAATAAAATTAATTTATAATTAAGTTTAGAAACATCTATAACCTTTTGTATATAATAAACCCTAATCCTTTTAAAAATTATTGTTATGCTAATAAAACAAATGCAATGAACCATATGAAAGTTTTGCTTATTTAGAGAATAGAGGTAGTATTTTCCAGAAAATAATGGAGTGGAATATTTTTATTATATTTGTCCTTAATTTAATTTTATGTAATATGTTAACAATATTTTAATGTGAATAAAATAAAAATATCATTAATTATGTTTTGTAATAAGTTTAAAAAGATAAATAACATGAAACAATTTTTTCTAAAAATAAATATATCCAAACTGAAGGAGTACTTCACATAATATTTAAAAATTTATAAAAAAGGGCATTAAATTAAAATAAAGTTAATTGCATATGTTCAGTCAAAGGCAATAAATTAAAAATAGCTGGTGCTTTTGGAAGCTTCCAAACAGCGTTACACGGACACGGACGCAGAGACACTCAGTGACCAATCCCGTAGAGGGGCATTTTCGTTATTTTTAGCACATGGGGGCAAACAATTGAGGTACCCCCGCTCTCGTCGTTATAAGTTCGCTCATGTTGACGCTACTCGCCTTTCATTTCGCGTTGGTCTGAAGCTTCTTTCTCCTCTCTCGTATCCCTCTCTGGTTTTTGTTGCTAGATCTCTCTCAAGCTGTTTCTTTAGAGGTATATTCTAAATTGAGATCCTTGTTTAGTCAGCTGTTTCCGATGCGTTCCTGAAAACGTGTTTGATATTATTTTAAATTCGTGTTTCCTTTGGATTTCGATTCCGATCGGGGTTTTTAGCGTTTGGAAAATTTGTTTTCTATGATAATTTCGAGATCATATTGGAATGAATTTTCGATTTGCGATTCGATTTGTGTTTTGCATCTTGTTATTTCTCATATCTCTTGATCTGAGCATTTCGGGAACGAGCTTTTCAGATCGTTTCGCTTTTTCCTGTCTTTGTGTCGCATCGGATCGGAAATCTAAGAAATTTGCTGTTAATTACTTCTTTGGTGCGTTTTATCTTTTTTTTTTTGTCACGAAAACGTTTTATGTTTTTGACCAACCACGAAAACGATTATTTGATTCGATTCAATTTGCATGGATTCGCTTCTTCTCTTAACTCGAGAGCTGGCCAAATCCCATGACACTAACTCAATTCTTTCTGTACGCTGTTAGTTTGATGAATTTTCGAGGAAATCTCTCGACCATTCAATAAGTTATAGGTCGATTTTTGTTTCATTTAATATAGTTTATTGGTTGGAATTTTTTCAGAATAAATTAAGGCTGGTTAAATTTGAATGGAATTTGAAATATGTAGGGATCCAAAGGCTGAAGGAGAAATGGGGTTGACATTCACTAAGCTTTTCAGTCGGCTTTTTGCCAAGAAAGAAATGCGAATTCTGATGGTTGGTCTTGATGCTGCTGGTAAGACTACTATTTTGTACAAGCTCAAGCTTGGTGAGATTGTCACTACAATCCCTACCATTGGTAAGTTTCTGGCCTTCTCTTTGAGTTGAAAGACCTAGAATTCAGTATCTATGTTGTGTGCTTTGGTTTCTTAGTATTGGTTAATGATGTAATAATTTTAATACCACTACAACAGCAAGCTTTATCTCACTAAGTGAAATTTAATAATTTCAATGATTTCTATAATAAGAATATTTGGTTACAAATTTTCATTGTGCATCCTTTGTGCATTTTATCGTCCTTTGCAAATTATAACAGTTTTCTAAGGCCCTTAGGTAAATGAATTACAGCTTGTAAATGTGAACGGAGGAATCCATTTTAAAATGAATACTGAGAATCCAGTTGGTGTTGGTTATTTTAGATTTGACCTAGTAGCTGATGCTTGATATGAGATTCAGGATGCAGCTTGTTGCAATCATTGTGCCTATGCTTTCAATCAATTATAATAATACTTTCAAGGTTTAACAATCTATCATAATTTACAGTATGCTCATTTTTCTTACGCTTATTTCTTTACCTATAATTCTTATATCTATATTTGGTAAAATTTGAAGAATGAGCATTCCGACCTGATTCTTCATGCATGAAGTATTATTATTTGTTAGTATTGTTATATATTCTCTGGGTCTTATGTTGGGGCATGATATCAATTTACCTAGGTTGGATTCTTAATTTGTCAGAGGGAGTCGGTTTTGGTCTCTTCATTAAATACCGTTCTTGTTAGAATTAAGGTAGAGCACAGTAAAATACCTTAGTCTTTTTTTTTTTTTTACCAGAGATATCTGGGTATATCTAGATTATTATTTATGTTATCATAGGATTATTTTTGTTATTTTGCTTATCTTTCAAGATTAGTGTTAGTGTTTAAACAATATTTTTTTAATATTTCTAGGGCTCTATAAACAGCCTTAAGGTCTTTCATTGTAAGCAGACCTTTTGATTGATTAAATAAAATTGAGCATTTTCTTTGTCGCCCCACTCTTTCTCTTCTCTTCTCTCTCCTTTCTCCTCTTGCTCTTAGCCTTCTGTTTTCGCATCACAGATGCTGACATTTTATCAAGCTGTTATGTTTATCAATACTCAATTGTTAAGTCTGTTCTTTTATTGCTATGTAAGGCTGACTTTTAGGACATAATACCTTGTCTTTCAGGGTTCAATGTGGAGACTGTGGAATACAAAAACATTAGCTTCACTGTTTGGGATGTTGGTGGCCAGGACAAGGTGTTAACTTTGATCATAGTTACTAATAAAACATGCATAAATCTGTAAGAAGATGCATCTTCTTATAAATCAACTTAATATATGCATCTTCTTACAAAAGCATTCTGGTTGTCTGAGATATTTTCTATCGGAGGTCAGTGGTTGATTATATATGTTTGATTATGCAGATTCGTCCCCTGTGGAGGCATTACTTCCAGAACACACAGGGTCTTATATTTGTTGTAGACAGCAATGACAGAGATCGGGTTGTTGAGGCCAGAGATGAGTTACATAGGATGTTGAATGAGGTACTTCAATCATAGTTGCTAATAAAACATGCATAAATTTGTTACTGGTCTTGAAATGATGAGATTGTTCCTTGTCTCTACTGATAGTTGCTAATAAAACATGCTTCCAGAGTTCCAGTGGAAATTTTCATCATTTTTCTGTGTCTTAAATTGAGTCTCTGACTATGCTGTGGATGATGCATATCGACTGATCTTCAGAATTTGTCAACATCATTCTTCCCTGATACTTGCACTAATCTGCTGTTGTAGGTTTACCGTACAGGAATTTTCAATAGTATTATTTCCTTGTTAATTCTTGTGTTATAATTGTCAAATTGGATTTAATATTTTGGAGTTGCTTGACCTGTTTTTAACTTGTCAAGCTCCTGGGAAGGATTGTTTTCCTTTGCACCACATGATGTAAATAAGGATAATGTTATTCATCTTTTGCTTCCTCTTGTTTCTTTGTTTTAAATAACCAGTGATAAATATGTTTAAATTTCATTTTTGTCTTTCCCTTAATCATCTTAGGATGAATTGAGAGATGCGGTCTTGCTTGTATTTGCCAACAAACAAGATCTTCCTAATGCAATGAATGCTGCTGAGATCACTGATAAGCTGGGTCTCCACTCTCTCAGGCAGCGACACTGGTATGTATTTTATTCATGGTTCGTCGCTATGTATTTTATTCATGAATCCCTTGTTTTGTATTAATACCGCCTATCTTGACATGGACTCCCGGTTCTTCCAGGTACATCCAGAGCACCTGTGCTACTTCTGGGGAAGGCCTTTACGAGGGCCTGGAATGGCTCTCCAACAACATTGCCAACAAGGTAACAGCTGGTTCCTACTCTTGCAGATATTGACATAAAAAATGTGAACATTTAAGTTCATGTAGGTGGATGCACCATGCATTGTGTTTATATGTGCTTGTTTTTCCAATGGCATTAGACCATATTTTTAAATCCTTATTCACAATTGTCGCTGCCTTTGCCAAATGATATTCAGAAATTGCAGAGATTTTTTTTCAATTGATCTTTCTCTCATTCCAGGCTTAATGTTCGTTGGGAGTTACATTTTGGAACGGCTATTCTGGATGCAGGGGTGAATATTATCTAGTTTTTTTTGGTCCTCTTCTGAGACTAATTCGATTTGTGTTCTTTATCAGCGGTCTAGGATATTTCGGAGGGTGAAATTGTAGTGGAAATTTATTTCTTGGATTATGTGATATGTAATACATGAGATTTTCATTGGATTTGGATGCCAGGTATGGAACTGGAAACTAATTTGCTGCGCCATCCCAATCTAAAATTTATTTTATGCATGCCTTCCAAGTTTCTTGCAACTCTTACACGCTCATGGTTGAAAACTATTCTCTCGTAATAATCACACCCCACTCAAGGCTGAACATGTTTTCAGTTGTGGGCTCACTTCGCCTCACTCTAGGCAGCATGCTGTTCAACCCAAACAGCGAACTCGGTCCGTTAGGGTATGTTGAGCCTCCAATTTGCCAAGGGACCATGAACTCGCTAGTCTTTCGTGTTATTCCTCGTTTGGAACGTCAAGCTCAATCCTTTAGATTGATTATGGCAGTGTGTTTGGTCCAGGTGGATCACTATTGTAAGCACTCGAATAGTTGTAAAATCTAAATCTGCCAAATCTCTGCCAGCAGATATACGTGAAGCCGGAAAATTCCAGTTTTGGGTTGGTCTTTGTTGGTGGTGGTTATTTTTACCAGCAAGCATCTTTCTACTGAAGATGATAGTGTTTGAAGTACTTTCAGGCACCAAATGTGGGGTTTTTATCTCAGTGGAGAATGAATTTTAGTTTGTCAATTGTAAGGGGCCACTTCATTTTGCTAGACTTAAATTACTGCTGGTTAGTGATTGGTTATGCCTTAAGATAGACAAATGTGCTGGCTTGTCTGGGGTTTAACGTACAGGATAATTGGGCGGGTGGCTGATGTCCCCAGAATTGAGGGAAGTTGGGGACAAGTCACATGGTTGGCACTTGGCTGGCTGGTTGCAGAAGGAAATGGAACAAATTTTGCTGAAGGCGGAGGGAATTGATTCCATAGCGGCCTCCGAGAAACGCTCAATGCCTCAATTTCCATGGAATAATTTCGAGTCGGCAGGAATTTGGATATCTACCGGGCCCTCCATTGAAAGCTTTCTTTGTAGAATGGGCGGTGCCCTCAAGGTGTCTAATGTCCGTACAGTGCAAATGGACAATGTTAACTCAATCAAATCTCAATGAAACTGCCAATAGTTTACTCCGCAACACATTAAAAAGCCACTTGCTTAATTTTTTAAAATTAACAGAAAAATGATAAATTCAGCTATTAAAAAAAAAGGAGGAGTTTGGAATTTAAAGAACTCTTTCTGAGGTCATGATCCTTTCTGTTGAATTCATTTTTTTGAACGCGCGCGTGTATAAAAAAATCAATGTATTTAAATCTCGTGGAATTCCCAATCCATCAAATATTCAAATCGCAGCTTGGTTCACCGCCACTTCATTGGTGCCATTGACTGAACCACCGATGAAGTCAAAGTTCTCCCATGTTTTGCTTAAAACAGGGATAGGATTTCATAACTTCAACGATAAAAGATAATCAAATAAATTTTGATTCTTCCCTCGCAACTTTGGGTTATTCCAGAGCAGCATCCCTTGCACTGACTTTCCAGTGTTCTCCGGAAAATGTAAATAATTTACTTTGATATGGACTGGTTAATGATCGCATAATCTTTTCTTTCCACACGATTCTTTAAAGTGATGGACTGGTTAATGATCGCATAATCTTATCTTTCCGCACGATTCTTTAAAGTGAATAATCATATACACGTCAGTTCTTGCAGCTTTTTAGTGATGAGGGAGGAGCTCGTTGCAGTTCTTACTTCTTAGTGCCCTTGATGTATAGAATTCCGTGACTAGCATACTGAAGCTTAGCAGACAACTGAAGCTAGATATCAAAGCCGAAAGAAATATGGATCCGAATCATTCTGATTATATATATCATCTCGCTGTGGATGTTGGGGGTAATTCTTGAACTATATCTTTTTTAGAGTTGAGTGTCATATATTTGGTTTTCTTCATTCGAGCTCTTTTCGGAGTATTTACTTAACGCATTTCTGGGTTACAGTCCTTTACCTGAAAATCTAAACAATTATCGGGTGGTTTTCCATGTATGGTTGGGTACTTAGCCTCTTTTGCTTCTTAATTGTCCATCATGTTAGTGGACTGGTGGACTACAGAGGGTTTCTTGGAGGTTGTTTAGCTCGGAAATCAAGCTTACTGATCAATTGAATGTGTTGAGTTTCTCGAGCCGATTAAATGAGGGTCTCCATTAGCTTCAAATGTTTCGTTTAATCGAAAGTCAAAACATAATATATAATTTTTTTTTTTAAACAAAGTCTCAATTATGTGATGATAGAATGCACAAAATATAACATAACAATTAACGTAAAAAATCTGCACCTCAGTTTTTTCCTCCTAATAATCTATTTTGGGCTTTCGAAATGAAAATGACACTTCGGAGTGATTATGTCAATGTATTTAGCGACGATGCTACGATTATCTGTTAATAACCTGCTCCTAGAAAATGCGTGTTTAATACTGAAACTTCTGAAGAAAAGTTCTGCTTAGCTTTGCTGCTTCTTGTCAAACCATAATGTTGTCTGTGTTGGCAGGTTCTCTTACCAAGCTAGTTTGCTTCACAAAGAACGAGGATCATCCTGATGATGGTGGGGAGGATATATCTTTTTTTTTTTTTCTTTTTTGTATGATACATAACTTTCATCATAGGCAAAGGATATATCTTTTGAAATGGTCAATTTCCGTAGACTAGATATTGGGTTTTTTCAATCAGCTTATTTAACCTTTTGAATATTATTGATAGAATCCAAAGCTAGTGGAAGCTGTCCTGTTCTCAAAGGGAGGATTAATTTTAAGAAGTTTGAAACAAGCAAGATAAATGATTGTTTAGAGTTCATTAAATCCATGAAGCTTCATCTAGGAGGTACGGTGCAGTCGCAGAACTGTGTTTATTTGTTTTTGCAACTCTAAATGGTCTTTTATCTAAATATAAGCAAATGTTGGGGAAGGGGGATGCTTTGATCCTTGAATCTTTCTGACTTGTCATCAATTCATACTGATCTTAAATAAGCGCCTGTTCTAGGTCAAATTGAATTTCTCCACTGTGCTGCTTGCTTGATCTCAAATTTGTAGTGTCATAATTTTGCTGAATGGAATTTCTAATTTCTTCTTGCTAGCCCGAACAAAATATGATTTGTATCTCTTAGTTGATTTTAAATTTTTTTTCTTTACATCTCTATCTAGCTGGTTGCTGTCATAATAGTTCATCTCCATCTGATTTTTACTAAGTAATTGCTAGAAAATTTCCAATATTTGTTTCTAGATAAGCCACCAGGACTGGGTTAGTGGCAAGGGCTTTGAGAATTTTGTTGGAATTCTTGGGTTGGAACCTCCATCCTCTTGTTGTAGCAAATAGCAAAAACAAATAAGATTTAATTCGTTTGTATTCGAGTCTCAAGCCCACTTTGAAGGCACTCCGAATCTTTTCATGTCTGCTACTTTTAATTTTTTATTTTTTAAGAAAGTTGTTAACACGAAGCTCTCTGCTACCTCAAGCAAACAATTTTTAACTGATAATGAATTCAGGGAGCCAACAGCAGCGGGATGGTCCTGGAAGGCAGATGACAGCTGTTAAGGTAATCAAGTGGAAATGTTGGAATGTGATCATGAAGTATCACTACTTCCCAAACTTCATCTAGAAGATTTGATTTGAGAAAGATCTATAATCTAAAAAATAGTAAATGATACAAGTTTGTCTCTGCTTTGGATTTCATGTTTAGACAGACAATCTTAATCCTTACCTCTTGTACATGGCTTTTTTCAGTGTAATAGGATAACTTATTCTGAATAAAATCATTAGACATTGAAATAAAATCAGTAGTTTCTACACAAAAGTTATGTTTCAATTGTAACTGTTTCATTTAATGGCCGTTATTCACATTATTTCATAAGGAAATTAAATTAATGTTTTGTACTTCTCAAAATTGAAAAAACATTGCTGAGAAGGCAACAGGTGGTGGTGCACACAAATATGCAGATCTTTTCAAGGAGAGACTTGGGATCAGTCTTGAAAAGGAAGATGAAATGGATTGTCTTGTAGTAGGGGCAAATTTTCTGCTTAAGGTGAGATCCTTGAACCGCATACAAATTCTTTTATCTGGTTAGTACAAAGTATAATTCAAACATTTTATTAACTTTAACCTATTATATGATTTTAAATCATTTTTCCATGTCATTAAAAAAAATAATTTCTATTGTCCCAAAAGACTAACGTATGTATGTGGACAATTGTGAAAATTTGACCGCACATAATGGATTTGATGTTGTAAGGGGAACCTGTTATGTAAGGCATATAATTTGCGGAATTTGATGAGCCTTGTCCCGGAACTTGGAAGATATTTTCTTATTATTTATTTCTTTCAGAGATGTAATTGAACTAGAGTATACTAAATGATTAAATTAAGGACTTCCAACTGGCAAATCTGAACATGCATGTTTGAGCTGTATGCACAAATATCTTTTCATTCTGAAACTCCATGATTGATTTGATTGGGGTTTTTGCACAGCATTTCACCAAATATCTTTCTGAGTCAGTGCTTGAAAGAAAAGAACACAAAATTTTCTTTTCTTTTTCCTTTTGGTTTTTAGAGGGATTTAGTTGTTACTATATCTTTTCAATTTGCAGTAATGGCTAGTTGTTTGGCCTTGCCTCTCTTATGTGCCTTGAGAATTTTTCCGCAGAAAATCTCATCTTTATTTTGATTTATCTTTCTATAGGTGGTACGCCAGGAAGCTTTCACCTACATGGATGGTCAAAAGAAATTTGTGAAGATTGAGCACAGTGATCTGTATCCCTATCTTCTAGTTAACATTGGGTCAGGTGTTGGAATGTATAAGGTTACTATCAAGCAAGTTACATCACTTGCTCTTTGATTCCAATTCTGATTATGTAATATTTCTGAAGTACTTATGATGATTCTTTCATTGTTTTGATATAGGTGGATGGAGATGGCAAGTTTGAGCGAGTGAGTGGAACAAGTATTGGTGGAGGTACTTTCTGGGGTTTGGGAAAGCTTTTAACTAAGTGCAAGAGGTTAATTTTCCCGACTTGTTGATTACTGTTTGTTTAAAGATTCATTGGACTACCAGTAATGCACTTTCTGGTTCAGTTTTGATGATTTGCTGGAATTAAGTTACCGGGGGAACAACAGAGTGATAGATATGCTTGTTGGAGATATTTATGGAGGAATGGACTATTCAAAGGTAAGACTAGTGAAACTGTGAAAGTACAAGCTTAACCTGAGTATACAAATTAATGATTTACAGTAAGTCAAGATTGTTCAGTTTTGAATATACTCTCTTATGGTTCTTGAGCACACCATATTCTCCTTTGATTGGTAACAGATAGGTCTTTCGTCAACTACAATAGCTTCTAGTTTTGGGAAGGTAATTTCTGATAATAAGGACCTTGAAGATTACAAACCTGAAGATATTGCTCGATCTCTTCTAAGAATGATCTCAAATAATATTGGACAGGTCAGTTGTAGTTACAGCACATGTGCACGTGTGTGTGAAATATGGATTTGTTTGGAGAAAAAAAATGAATTTCTGCTGCGATGAGGTTTTGTAAAAGGTGTTGTGGATGAAAATATAGAGAAACTTTTTTACTTGCGGAACCAACATAGAATTTTACAGGTGGGAAACTGATACCTATACATGGAATGTTTAAATAACCTTACTCAAGAGTGAAGACCACCTGCATGTATTTTATATCAGGCTTGGGAAGTGAAGTAAATGAGGTATTTGATTTGTTTTTTCTTTTGCATCTCAGATCTCTTACTTAAATGCTCTTCGATTTGGGCTTAAGAGGATATTTTTCGCTGGATTTTTTATTCGGAACCATCCAAGCACAATGGACACACTATCTGTTGCTGTTAATTTCTGGTAAGTGTTTAGGAAGTTCCCTCTGTAGCCCCATCCAATTTAGTGCTTTGTAACTAGGTATAGTAGGGCATATCAGTTTGTCTTTACTCATGACTGAACAGATCAGGAAATTTAAGACAGAATTATTAAACATCTCTTTAAGACGATCTTTAAAGCTTAGGGTAATATAATTCTCAAGAAATACCAAAGGAAAGAAATGCCGTTCAGAATGATCAAATTATAAGATCTTTGGCAGTTCTGGAAAACATTAGTATTCGTCCATATTGCTATGATTTTCACAGAAAATGCCAAGTAGGATTTTCTTAGAGCAGCAAGCAGGGGGTTAATTGTTGAGGAAGACTGAATTGTAAATTGATTGAAGTAGCTTACAGAAAATAGACGGACCAAGTTAGTCATGAAGCTATACACAAGCATGTTAAGGTAACACTAAAAAGTTATCCCCTCTATTTAAAAATATAAGGCATTTTTTGAAGGATTTGATGTTACAAAATGTAAGGTATTTTTAGTCTTTCAAGATGTAATTATTGCCTTTTCACTAAAAGTGCCACTATCAAATAAATATTTGTATTTATCTTAGGGTGACCTACCCTATTAAATGGAGGTAAATATAAAAAGATAAAGTTAGTTTGAAGAGAAGCAACTACTTTATTGGGGGTAATATTTGGTTAAAAATGTCTTATATTTTTGAACGGAGAGAATATGTGTCTTGTATGCTTACATGTCATTATGTCAATATATGGTTGGCTTGGTTCATCTATCTGTCTGATTTGTGGAAGGTTTTGGCGTGACCTCTGAGCCAATTTGTTGTTGCCCATCTTTCTTTCTGCATAATTACAATTAGGGAACCATAAAGAGGAAAATATACAATTGTTTTCATCATGACAGGTCCAAAGGCGAGGCAAAAGCAATGTTCTTACAGCATGAAGGTTTTCTTGGAGCTATGGGTGCTTTCATGAGTTCTGATAAGCACGGCGTCCAGGAATTGTTGGTGAAGCAAGCAGAGCAACCAAATCCTGTGAGTAAAACACAAGTTCCGCTAGATGGAGAGTTCAATGCAGATCAAAGTATAGAGTGCATTTTCTACGAAGCTTAGATGAGGCAATTCTAGGCTGTCTCTGCATGACCTGCATTTCTGACTTAATGCAGTTTGTACTTTGTATTCTGTAGAATGTTTGTCAGGTGTAACACCATAATGTGACAAATAATCGACACTTGAAATTAAAGCAACATAGAAAATAAGAATGATGGACATGCCTAATGCCTTGTAGAAAAGCTAAAGATGTTTAAGATTGCATGACTACATTAACTGTAACCTTTTCACGTTCTAGCGGATTCTTTTTCTTTTTCTTTTCTGAAGTTGGACGGGTTTTCTTTCTGCTTCTTTGATTCACAGTTGGACAATTGCGAATAACAATTAAATAAAAAATATATTATGCTTATAAAAATATCCATAAATCCGATTAATCACAATCAAACATACAATAGTGAGACAAATTTTAATAAATTATTCATTTATCCTTCCTAATCATATTTGATTTTTTCATGTTTAGTGATGATAGAGCAGCCCAATAGTGTTGCGTAATATATGCAACTGACTAATTTAAAAAGATAAGGCTTGTGGCTTTATATACCTAGTGTTTAGTGTTGATTTCAGGTCTAATAATAAATAAATATATATATATATATAGAAACAAAGAATGAGACTTAGTGAAATAAGATTCCTTGTTATTGGAGTCAATGGCCCAAGAACATGATTTGTTCCATATAGGGGATATCACTTAGTGGAATAAGATTCCCCGTTATTGATGTTGTAGTGTTTGGTGTTTGGCATGCCAACAACCAATATGCGAAAAAGAAACTGAGATAACTCCCTATCCAGCTTTCTGGCGATTGTTGTATCACATCACAAAAATTATAATCTCGGGTAATAATGTACCATATATCTGAGAGACTGACAAAATAAAAGCTTACAAGGTCAACTTCCTCTCTTTCTGTACATTCCCTATTTTTTGTTTATTATTATTTTTTTAATCTAAACATACATGGTGCATCTGTAACATCCCAATTTAAATTTTAATAGTTAATTTGGGTTAATAAAAATTTTGAAAAGTATTATTAAATTATTATTATAAAAAAAAGTATGAAAAAAAAATAAATAAAAATAAAAAAAATAATAATAATAAATAAAAAAATAAAATATTATTAAATTATTATTATTATAATAATAAAAAGAAAGAAAGGAAAAGAAAGGAAGAAGAAGGAGAAAACGAATTTGCTTCGTCCGCCGCCTCAACAGTAATAATAATAAAATAATAATAAAAAGAAAAGAAGAAGAAGAGAGAGAAAATAATTTTAAAAAAAATGTGGGACCCACTGAATTTTTATAAAAACTCACCTGTTTCTTCATTTCTTCATTCCTTCTTTCGTGCGTGAGCTTCGGCAGAGAGAGCATCTGTGAGCCAAATTCACCGGTGCTGGGTTTTAAGGTAAGAGTTTTTAATAGGATATTTAGGGTGTGATTTTAAGCTTTTCAAGACTAAGTAAGTGTTCTAAAAATTTTTCTTAGTCATCCTTCTTCTTTAGTTTCTGAGTTTGTAGTGGTAGAAAATTTAAGATCTGAAAGAGGGATGAATTTATGTTGAATAAATATGGTTTTTGAGGTTGTCAGTAGTATAATAAATGTTATAGAGTATAAATTTGTTAATGATCTTTGAATTTATGGCTTATGGATCAAATTCTAAACTAGATCTGAAAATATATGTTGATTTATTGAGGTTTAGATGATTATTTGGGATGAGAAATGAATTATTATGGTTATAAGATTATGATTCTAAGCTAGAGACTTAATTTTTAATTTTTGGGTATTTTAGGTACGAATTTATAAAATAAAAAGAAAATTTTGATAATAGAAATTAGTTTAAAATTTGATTTTTAGATTATCAATGTTTATTGATAATTAAAAGAGGAGTTAAAAATTATACTTAATAGTATTAACTATAGATTTGTATTAAGATTGAGATTAAGAATTATGTTATATTTTTAATTCTATTATTAGAATTATTTTATTAGTTTCAAAAATTGAAACTAATATTTATAATAATATGTTATTTGTAGATTGTATTACTGGTGAAGATTGTGGTGAGAGAGAAATTTTAAGGAATAATTTATTGAAAAAGCCACAAGGTAACCATGCTTTTAATTTGTGATTAGTGTTACTTCTTGTTAATTGGGTGATTATTGAGAAAATTATGAATTTTGTAATATTGTATAATTGTGCAATATTATTATGAATTTGTTTAATTATTGTGGGAGGTGTTGGGAGACTTGCTATTGTTGTTGTATTTATGTGCCACGTGGTACGCCCCTATTGGAGCTCAATAGGTGGTTTGTAAGGGCTCGGGCTAATCTACCTTTGGCCGGGTAATTTAGTACCGAGTGAGGGCTACGGCTCGAGGTTAATGGAGGGATATAAGGATGGTTGTTTGTGTTTATTATAATATTTCTTATATTTGTTAGAATTATATTATTTTTAATTCTCACTTAGTAAGCACACACTTAACTGTTTGTATACACTATCATAAATTGGCTTTGGTTACTGGGACTTTTGAGTCTCATTATGTGGTTAACAATTTTCAGGAGAAGAGCCAAGAGTGACACGTGGAGGAGTCCCAGAGGCTTAGTGGTATAGATCCACTGTCTCTTTTGGGTATTTAATTTATGATTTATAATGTGTTATATTGCCAATATTAAGACTTTTTTATGTTTATTGTCAATTATATGAATATATAAATGTAATCATGCCTTTCAAACTATTTCTATTTTTAGTACAATTTGGATGACTGTAATTTTAATATTTGGTTTACTTTGGATTGGTTAAAATGGCATGATTATAAGGCCAAATAACTGGCTTGTGTTGAAAATTGACTAAATTACTTATTTTACTTGTTGGGAGTATAAGGATGGACAAATGTGATTTAGTTTACTTGTTGGGAGTATAAGGATGGACAAATGTGATTTAGCCTAATGGCATGTGGGAGGTAAAAATTTATCTGAAATGTTATAGTGTGTGAGTTGAAGCCAATTATAAAATATTTTATATCGAAATTATTGATATAAAAATGTGTTGGGTGGCTGTAACCCAACTATGGTTGAGTTAAATTATTTAAAAAAAAAAAATTTGGTGTGTTACAGCATCTGTTTTCTAAATGCATAAGATCCAAATCCCACAACAGAAAATGAGATGAAATTAATGACCAATTTTTCATAAATTGATCAGCGTTATAAAGGTTAACAGCATGTAATAAGATGCACAAAGTAGCATATCTCCTAATATAAACGGCTCATCACTAAATCTTGACAGTGACATCAGATATCAGTGGCCAATTATATGGCATGAAATACTATGCAGCAATTTAGACCTTTTACTTTACAATACTTGGCAACACTCTCACAAACTCATTGCTGCTTTCAGAGAACAATACTTGGCATTTTAAACAAGTAATCAGCTGGTAGGATGAAGTCTTCTCCGATTCTTCTTTGCAGTTTTTCGACGCAAAAGCCATCGTTCTTTTATGTCACTTGAGTCATCTTGGTTTTCATTGGATGCTTCCCCAAGCTCTCCCTTAGACATTCCAGCTTCAAATCCCTCTCTGATTCTGGCAGCTTCGGCACGTAGGTCGTTTATAAGCATCTCAGTCGTCCGGGTGGTAATTCCCCTCAAATACCAGGATATGGGAGGGGGTGGGACAATGGTTGGCTCAAGTATTTGTTGCAGGCTCACTCTAGACCCTATTCTTCCCTTGCCTCTGGTACATACATTGTATTCTTCCTTTGTCTTTGGTTTAAAAGGATAACAAATATTTTCATCAACAAATAGAGGTTCTACCCTCCAGCAACCCTCAAATTTTTTCATGAATCCAGTCTTAACTTGCTTGAACTTCATCTGGCATACAAATACATAAATCAGTCAAAACACAGTTCTCTGATTCCACGGAGAGCAGAATTGCGAGTAACTTTACTCACAACATATCACTGTAATCAATGCGTGCTTATGGATGTGTCCTTTTACAAATCTAATGCTAGACATGCGTTCTCAAACTTGGGATGATTAAATATATCATATATCTAAGTAAATTAAAAAAATATATTCTCTTCCATTCCAAAGATCAGTTTACTAGAAACCAAAAGGCTATCACAAAATCCCTGAAGATTTGGTACCAATTTCTACCAAGAAAAATGAGGGCAAGTTTGAATTGAACCAAATTAACATTAATGCCTGAGAAGATGATTTTCAGTTTAAAGGAAAATCATGAAAAGATATTTGTATGCCTTATTTAATTAATCAACAACTATGGATGTAATTATTATCCAACGAGATAACAAGCCCTTACAGAGTGGTCTTCTCTATTTTGATCTACCAAAACATGAACAGATATAGTTCCTGACCACCAAAGAAATCTCCATATCGCTGCTTGGTCGAGTTCAACCACTTGCCTTTGGCCCTCATCAACCAATACTTTTCTGGATATTACTTCCTGACCAAGAAATACGTTGTCAAACTGAATTGTGGAACTCAATTAGAAGACGGAGTGTTTCTACCAATTCAGTCTTCAAAGGACATGAAAGCACCTCCTAAAAAGGTTGTGATGAAACAATGAACAATATAATTAATTATTAGTTACCTACCTTAATATTTTTGAAAACTCTTCTATTGTCAGGATCAATCACTATATTGTATACTGCATCAGGCGGCAGGCCAACATTGACTTCTACATTCAGGTTGCAAAGAGAACCTCTTGGTACAGTCACCTGCCAAAAAGAACATCGTGCTACATACATTCTATACCTCCATATGAACATAGATACATAGTTATCACCCCAAAAAAAAAAAAAAAGGTCAATTCTTTAGATATAAAACATGAGACAGGTTGCAGTTTACATGAACAAAGATGTCAGCATTCTGGCCAAGAATATCTAAAATAGTGTCTACTGATGCAGTTCTTCCACCATTAATAGAAAATTATTTAAGTCTCCATCAAATTTCATGGGCAAACAAGTCATCTACCTTGAAGGTTTCTAATGGCATAATAAAAATTAAAAAAGCAATCAAAATAGAAATTGATGCAACTTTTCGCCTCAAATATATATGTATATATTTCTTATCAAGCCAAGTTTCAGTTTAGGAAAGTGACCTTCATATATCACCTTTATTTTAGAAGGATTATCAACCCAAGAAGGATTTTGTCTCCACGCTCGCAGTTGCTCATCTAATTCAGCTTCATAGCCATTAACTGACCCACTCTCTTTCCTCTGGACAGAGCTCACCCAATTGACATCTTTTTTGGCTAATTTACTGAGCTGTGACTGTAATCAGAAAAGATAACAATCAAAACTCACATCAAGGTTCCAAGTATCTTTTGAAGCGTCAGAAAAAGGTAGCTAACCTTGAGAGTATTTTGAAACTTGTGGGGAAGCTGCAAAAGAAATGTGGAAATTGCAGGATTTAGAGCCCTGGGAGATCTATCTTCCCCGTTCTTGTTGACATTTAAGCTGGATTTGGTCATTTCCGACTCACCCATCAAAACTGCAAATGCTTAAAAAGAGTGAAACAAATTCATATAAAACACGAAATTTCTATTCTCTCTTAACAAATAACGTCTCTAAGCCACTCGAGCACAAATTAAAGGCATTCAATTCAACCAAAAAGTTAGAGCAAGCAAAATTGACCAAAGGGGTTTCCCAGGGCGTTTGAGATTGATAAGGGCTACAAAGAACAAAGGTAAACCTACAGTTGAATGAAGAACTGTGAAATTGAACAAAGATAAAGTCGAGAAATGAGATTGAGAGTTGAATTACCGAGAGGATAAAGTTGAATCCCACGGAATGTTAATATTGTACCGAGCAAATCCAAGGCCTCCACTTGTGATTTGGGAATGGAAAAGTAATCTTTTCAGTTTGGAGTTATATGATCTCAGCATCCCAGAGAGCGTGGAGGTAGAGAAGTAAGAACAGCACGTGGAGCTCATTCTCAATTTGTTCTCTCGAAGACGTACAAGGCTCGGCCGCCACAGTCCACAAGACTTTTCTCACGTTATGATCGTAAGAAGGAAAATTGATAATTTCTAATTTTCTATGCATTGAATTGAATTTAAGAAAACCGTATTAAAATTTAATAAAGAGGGTCTACAGATAAGAGAGACCAGGGAACAAAACTATACGAGTGTATTTTAAATAGATAATAAATCATACCACATTAAGAATTTCATCTCAAAAAATAATTATTTTTCCCCTGGGAACCTAGGGATGCTGTACTTTACACGCTAAGGCCTCGACATTTTCTCTCTCTAATTATTCATTCTTGCAAAACCCCCCCTCTCATTTTGATGACAGGAATATACAACTCATGATTCTTCACATTATATTATGTTGATATTCAACAAAAAGGTTAAATTTTATAGTTTGACATTCAGTATACCTAAGTTTTATCTCCTCAGCAGAAAGAATAATGCTATCCATAATGCATAACGAAACACATTAAAAAAAAAATACTATTAAAGCCCATCATTTTGTCATACATAGTATATACACATTTTACAATACACCCAATTAAAAAGTCCTTCACACAAACTTCAATGGAACAACAGTATTCACATCAGGCTTTAAAGCAGGCTTCTCCATTACAAACCCACCCTTCTCCGCTGGTACCTTCTTCACATTTCTCTGCCTTCAATACACATTTTGGATGGAGATCGAAGTCACATCCATCACAACAGTATGTCCATGTGTGACCCTCTTCCCCACAACCATCACAGTTATAAATCTTGCAGCGACTCAACACAAGCTCATGCTCATGAGACCAGTGCGTCACCTTCTCAGGCCAACCCTTAGCGATCTCTTCAGATGCTGCCTCAAGTTCTTTCACCCTTTCCTCAGTGAAAGGATAAGCTTCGGCGCCATAAAGCAAGACGGGATCTCTGGCTTCTTTTGTGATGGTTTGGCCACTGGGTCCGATGGCAACCAGCATGGGGATGCCATACATCTTGAACTGGCGACTCAGTAATGACTTCCTTGTGTCATTAAAGGGAAGAGCCAGCCATGGCATTCTGGCAAAGAAGTTGTCGAACGAGGCCTGGTCCCTATCACTGGATATGAACACGACTTCGAGTGCCTTGTGCTTAGCCTTGATTTTGTGGTATGCTTTGATAAGCTTTGGAAGAAATGCACGGCACGGTATGCACCAGTGAGCTGAGAAGTATAGGAGGACTGTCTTCCTCATTAAATCTGACACTGGAATCTGAAAAATAGAAATCAACTGTCATTATCCCAGAATGGGCCTGAAAAAAGGACAAGTAGCAGAAATGTAGCACGGTTCAGATGACACTCCAGTGTCAAATAGTATTTAAGATTTTCTTGAAATGGCAAATCACTAAAAAGCTGTCATACAAAACAGATAAGTAATCTTTTATTAAAAAGTAAACTAAAACTTCAAAGATGTCACATTCTCAAGGTACTTCTATCTTCTGGTAACACCAACACGTACATGTATCTTGCATGCATCTTAAATGCCTTTTGATTTTGACATCCAAGACATGAGGATGAAGAAGACCATTTGCAAGATATTGGAAGATATCTAACAAGCAATGGACAAAAACCATAAGGTTCAATTGTTTCAAGAATCATACCTTAACTCCATCTGTCCCTATGACAAAATCTAGATCTCCAGAGACCAGAATAGACTCAAGGGTCTGAGCTGCCTCTTTGGCCTTCTCTACCTCAGCAAGCTCTAGAAACTTCTCAGGAGTAAAAGGGTATGCAGCATCGCCGTGCTCTTCAATGGCCTCCACCACATTGGAATGAAGGGTTTTTCCATCTGGCCCAATAATAACCAGAGCGGGCAAGGTCGATAGTGGAAAGTAGCGAGCAAGCTTCTCGCAGCTCTTATCCTTGAATGGCAATGCCAACCAAGGAAGACCCTTCAGTCCTTGTTTGAAAGAGTCCTCATTATCTCCAATGGATATCAACACAATCTCAAAGTCCTCACCCTTTGCTTTCAGCTTCTCATAAACCTCCACAAGCTGTGGGGTAAATTTAGCGGATGCTTTGTATGAAAAAGATGAAAAATACAAACCCACTGTCCTCCCCTCAAGTTTAGACAAAGGTACCTGCAAGTAGATGGAAGGTGAAATTCAAACTTCGCCTAAAACTTTAATTTATGAAATGTAAATAAGAATTGCCTGGCTCAGCCCCAACAAGCTTGGAGCCTTTTGAGGATCAGACCAGCCATATCTGACACTTAATGAAGGAAAGGACACACTTGTTCAGTTCCATCTCACGCAGAGAGTATGGTTACAGAAACTTACTTCCTTCCCATCAGAAGATATAATGAAGTCACGTGACTTGCACGACAAAAGAGATCTCAAGGACTGGTTCCTCCTGTCTTCCTCTTCTTGGTCTTTTAACTCTTTGATCCTTTCTGATGTGAAAGGGTATTCTTCAACTCCATACTCACGAACAACCTCAACTCCATTTTCAGTGGAGACTTTCCCATTCTCCTCGAGCATTACAAGGTGGGGGATCCCCCGCACCTTGAACAATTCATCGAGGTGATTGTGTGCGTTGGAATCAGAAAATGGGATGGCAAGCCATGGCATCTTGGAAAAGTAACCTCTGAAAGCATCTTCATCTTCATCAGCTGACACAAAGATTATCTCAAAGTCAGCTTTAGGAGAGAGTTCGTTGTACAACTCCACCAAAGTAGGGGTGAATTGTCGGCAGGGACTGCACCAAGAAGCTGAAAAATATAAACCAAGCTTCTTCCCCCTCAAGCTCTCAATTTTAACCTGAAAATGTTCACAGCACAGACAAAGGCCTCCTCAATTTTCCATGCATACAAGTATAATCATTTGTTACCTATGAGCTATAATTGTCAATGAAATAGTGTATCTAATGGTAGAGTTTTCACTCAAAAAAATCATTTCACAGCCACACACCCCCCCTCCACAAAAAAAAAAAAAAAATCCCAGCCTGGGATAATTTTCCGAGAAAATAAAAGCAGCAATCGCGTCGCTTGATTAAATGTAAGAACCAAATAAGCACCTGATCGTCATTGTTCCGAATGAGATAGTCCCTCTCAGAAGAAGAAAGGATAGATTGAATATCGTGGGCGACATTATCAGCACCAGCCATTTTCGTCACGGCGTAACCTCGGACCTTACAGCACCGAAGTGAAAGTAGCTTCGGACGAGGTGGTTCGCGCTCCAAGCCACTTAAAGGGGAAAATGAAAAGTTAATATGACAAGATTCTTCGTTTCTCCAATCACAATCCAAGCCACTTCCATATCTCAAGAAAGCTTCAAGGTTTACATCATCCTCAGTTTCATTAATCAACTAAAAACCCCTAATTTGTTAACAAGATTCAGCTTAGAAATAGAAGGGGAAATGTCAGACTATGGCTTCAACTAATCATAGAGACGCGACCCAGGATATAAAATTAAAATAAAATACCTTTTAAAGAAGATACATTTCCTTCAACGTTAAGTCAACCATCCATCGAAACCTTCCTTGTTCAGGCGTCCAGCGGTAGAAATGAAAGAGAGGAGTCCTACCCCACACACACAACACATATAACGGCTTACAGCGGGGAGGAAGAAGAGAGGAAGTGAAGCTCGGACACAGACACTACGGCCTACGGCATACAATGTACATCAAAACAGGACTAAGAAGTAGCGTTTGGGCTGGCATGACCACTTTTTGCGCCTTTTCTTTAATCGCGCCGCTGCGATTGCCTGATTAAGGAGAAGAGACGCGAGGCCGGAAAGCGCTTTTTAAAAAAAAAAAATCAGAAAAAAGTAAAAATAATCATCAAAGTTTTAGAGAGAATTTTACTTAAGTACCATAATAGCTATTTAATTACAAGTGGGTCTAAAAAAATTTTAAAATTTTAATTTAGTTTAGTGAAGAAAAGTCAAAAAAATTTTAATGGTGAAAAAACTTTCACTTATTACATAGAATCACTTATTAACTTTTTTAATTCACTTGTTAATTGATCAATATTACTTAT
This sequence comes from Prosopis cineraria, assembly GCF_029017545.1. Classification (NCBI taxonomy): domain Eukaryota; kingdom Viridiplantae; phylum Streptophyta; class Magnoliopsida; order Fabales; family Fabaceae; genus Prosopis; species Prosopis cineraria. The sequence continues at coordinate 26,243 of NW_026556458.1, forward strand.
AAATTATATCAATTTGTCAAACAATTAGTAACATTAGTTATTAATTTGTTAGCTTTACTTATTAATTTACAAATACTAGTTATAAATTATAAGACCTATTAGTAATTTACAACTGATATTAGTAAATTAATAAATAAAGTTAGCAATTTAATAATTGATATTACTGTTTATGATAAAACAACTGATGTCAAGTCTTGTATAATTATTGACATGTTAACTTATATAATTTATAACTTATATTAATAAATTAACAAGTGAAATAAGAAAATTAATAACTAGTAATTTTGCTTAACAAATTAAGGGTATTTTGGTATTTTCATAGTCAAAATTTTTTTGACCTTTTTTTCTAGACTGAAGTGAAATTTTAAAATTTTTTTTGAACTCACCTGTAATTACATAACTATTATGATCCTTAACTGAAATTTCTCCAAGATTTTATGTTAAAATCACCCCAAAAAAAGTAGAAAGAAGTACAAATTAAAAGGCAGAATTCCATCAAAGGACTACTTATAGTGCTTATTTACAAATGAAACCCAAAATAATCATAAAACAATCTGAAATATTACTAGACCATACTAGGTCTGAATTAAAATTAAATTATAAAATAAATTTATCCAAATAATTTTCTTCAATCAAACTGAACAAGACACGTAACAGGTAATGGCAAGGGATTAACAGATTAGATTAAGCATCAAACATATATTATTTAAAAACTAATCCATGTTAGATGTTCAGCGAATAATATTACACATTAATTCCATGTTGTTATTTGTTAAGTCTATTATGTTACTTGTTCAACATTTAATTTGTAATAAATACATTACTTAAGTTGCTTGTTAAGTAATGTTTGACTTATTTGATACCTAATATTAGTTGTTAATTTCATATCATTGCTTGTTACTTTTTTTTACTCTTATTTATAAGTTATTTTTAACATATTTCATTAAAATTAAGAAAAATATTAAATTTTATTAACTCTATCTTAAAATTTAATAAATTCTCATTTCTACTCTCTAATAAAGATAAAAGAAGCTATTTTTAATAAATTTTCTTAATATTTAATAAGGATAAAAAGGTAAAAATAAATATAGAAAATAGTGAATTGCTCTATAAATATGATCAAAATTAATTTTTTTATTTTATAAATAAGATCAGAGGAGTGAATCCATTATGTTACTTGTTGAATATCTAATATTTAGTAAATAATTTTTTGTCAAGTTTCTTTTTAAGTAATATAATTAACTTGTTAGGTGGCCAATATTACTCGTTAATCCCTTGTGTCGTTACTTATTGAATCTATCATATGCCTTGTTCAACTTAACTAAAGGGTGATATTTCTGTAATTTTGCTTTCCAATTTAATTTCAATTCAGACATAAAATCTTGCAATATTATTTTGGTCTTTAATGTGTAAGTAAGTCACATCACACGTTTTTTAGAAATTCTCTCCCAAACTAAAAAGGATATTTTAGTGACTTCGTAAGAGTGAAAATTAAAAAAAAAGCCTTTTTCTCAAATATAAGGATGGCATAAATATATGTTCGCCACAAAAACTAATTTCAGATAAAAATACACTAATATTAATTAATATTTTTGTGAACAATATTAATTAATTTGTGAGAAAAATCTGATCGAAACATGCAAATAACAAAAGAACACTATCAAAGGTATTGATATTTAAAAAAAAAAAACGTAGGTGTTAGTTTGGTTTTTTAATAACAATAGGCTTCATATGTTTAGGTTTTTTTTATATATAACAACAACCACGTTTTTTATATTAATAACTTTATTTTCTTATAAATAATTTTAGTTTATGTTTTAACAACTATACTTTTTATTATTTTTTTGGAGATAAGAAACATAATTTTACAAAAAGAAATTATGTCAAATAAATTCCTATAACTTTAGAGTATTATCTTATTTTATATTACTTTTTTTATCATTTTCTTATTTCCATGAGATTTATTTATCATTCTATATTTAATTTTTTAATGTCAACTATTAGATAGATCTTGTGTTTCTTGAATATTATTCATTTATTGTTCATTTAATTACTCCCTCTATTCAAAAATATAAAGTATTTTTTGAATAGTTAGATATTAAAAAATATAAGATATTTTTAATTTTTTAAAGTGCAATAATTATCTTTTTTTAAAAGTGTCCTTGATAAATAATTTTATATTTATTGTAAGGTATTTAATAGAAATAAATATAGACAGATAGGGCTAATTTAAAAATAAATAACTACTTTATTAAAAATAAAATTTAATTAAAAATATATTATATTTTTTAATAGAGGAAGTATTTATTATTTGTCTAGTATAAACAATATTTACTATTTTATTTTAAATATTCCCTAGCCTTGGTTCTCAATTTATTTTTTTTTAAATATTTAGATGAGTTAGCCCCCTTTTCCATACCAACTGGTACAGCCTATCAGTTACCAGTCGATCTTACCCTGTCAAGGGTTCGAAGGCTTATCAAAGCCTTGAATATATTTTAAACTCCAATAACACTTATAAAAATATATAGAAAAAGTGTGAATACTATATTTTATCCAGACATATTTTAAATTTAATAAAAATAATAATAAATAAATAAATAATATATTAAAAATATAAAAATAAAATTTAATCCTTTCAGGATTATATTTTTAAAAAAATATAATTAATAGAGTTTAATTTTTATTTTATTTTAAATAATTTTTTGTTGATTAAGATTTTATTTCTTTTAATTCATTAAAATAATTAAAAAATATAAAAATACAAAATAAAATTTAATATTTTTTAGGATTATATTTTTGAAAAAAAATAATAATAATTTAACAAAATAAAAAAAGTTTAAATCTTAAAAAATCTTCTCAAATTATCCCAACCATTCAAAATATTGTGAGTTAATTTTTCCCTTCTTAAATCTTATTTTTCTTTTTAATATATATATATATATATATATATATATATCTGTCTGTGTGTCTGTTAATCTAATTTAAAAAAAAATTAAAAGCAAAAAATAATAATAATATATATATGTATTAGGCTGGATGAAACGCTGATCCATCAGCGTTTCATCATAATCTTAGGAGGCTTCTTGCAGACACAAGTAGAGAGGTCACGAAACAGAGAAAGAAAAAAAATAAAGAGCAAAGAGCGACATGCACACACAAAACACACGAAGAAAAGAAAGCCAGAAACGCAAAAAAATAGGGAAAAGCTTATAGAGAGCAAAAAGCAGACTCATGGACAGAGAAAGAAATATAGAAGACGTGCACGGTAGAAGAGAAAAGTGAGAGAACACCAGAGGCACACAGCAGAGCAGAGTGAGAAAGGTGAAGCACATAAGCTCTTTCCTCACACACAAGCTCTCCCCTGTTTCTGCTTTAAAAGGGATGAAGGACTGAAAAAAAAGGAGAACGGACGAGGGGGATCGGAGAGTAAGAGAGAGCACCGAAAATAGGGGGAAGAGAAATTGAAAAAAAAACAGAGAGAGCCAAAGAGCTAAAAAAGAGCACAAGAGACAAAGCAGAAAATCGAGGAAGGAGAGAGCACGAGGGACAGAGCACAAAAACGAGAGAAAGAGATCGAGGAGGAGTAGTTGGACAGTGATGATCGAGAGGGAGAGAGGACTGAAAACAGAGAGAAGAGCAACTGAAAAAAAGGAAGCCAGAGAAAGCAAAGATGGAGAACGAGAGAGAGAAGGAGATGGAGAAAACACTAACGAAAAAGAAGCAGAACACAACAAACGCAAAAAAGATCAGAAGAAAGAGAGGAAGGAGAGAACATAGACGGAGCATGCATGCAAGAGGAAGACCGAGGAAGGAGAGAAACTGAAAAAAAAAAAAAAAAGCATAAAGGAGAAAAGAGAAACTAGGGACGGAGAGAGAGAGAGACAGATAGTGGAGAAGCAAACAAAGCACGAAAGAGAGCAAAAAAAGAGGAAGGAGAGAGCATGAAAATAGAGCAGAAAAAAGAAGAAGGAGAGAGCGTGGAGAGGGATACCGAGAGTGAGGGAGAGAAAAAAGAACAAGAAGAAGAAAGACTGTGGTGTAAATCGAGCCCAGAACCAAACGTGGATCTAGACTGAATGCTTCAAACCTGTTTGATAGGTTATCCTTAATTGGTATTGGGATGTGTTGTTGGTGCAAGTGGGTTCGTTTCTGTTCTTCCCAATGAAGGAGGTGGTACAGGATGATATGGGATTTACACTATGAAGGTCAGGGAATTAATGCTGAGAAAAATATTTCTAAACTTGGACGAAAGGTTGGAATTATTTTGAGGCAAAAGGAAGCTGCAAAACATACATTGTGGAACTCCTGAGGGAAGGCAGCTATGTTATGCAATATTGGTTCTGATTCTTCCTAATAGAGAGCCGAGAGCTTGGAGGAAGAGCTGATAAAAAACACCATCCTTGTTATAAAGCTACAGGTAAAAGCTATGGCTTGAATAATATTGTCCTCCTTTTTCCTTTTTTTTTCAAGATTTTATGGTGGGCATAAGTTTACATGAGTCTTTGATGGGCTATTTATAAAAATATCTTATGTAATATTGTGTTTCTTAATGGTTCAAAGGTATAATTCAATTCAAGTTTTGAGATTCTTGACATTTGGAAATTAATCACTAAGTTTGCCTACTAATTTTAAAAATTTGACAAGTTCTTCATCTAGTGATTTTTGTGTTTGCAAAATGAACTTATGATGGTTTGTATTATAAGATATCTAACGTGTCCAATCTAGGTACATTTAGTTTTGCATGGTTGATTCTCAAATTGCGTTTCAAGCTTTTTAATTACCATGTTTTAGAAAAATGCAATGTGTGGTAACATGGTTTAATCCTTATATTAATCTTTGTTCATTTGTGGTAGTTTATTCATGTATATCAATAATCATGGCTAATAACATACACATACCTCTGGTGCTTTATATTTCTATATGTTGTCATGATTTCCTTACAAAAGGCTAAAGTATAAAAAGAAAAAGGAGATATATATATATATATATATATATGGTTTATTTGTAATGTGAGATTTCAAAAGTCTCCACAAGCATTTAAATTTAAAATGATCTCATACTATATAAATTAATAAGATTTCACGAGTACGAGAATCAATCTTATATGTATTTATATGAGTTTCAAAGGCTCATTGTTAAAATTAATTCTCTTTTCATAATAAATATTTAAGTCTCATGTGAGATTTCAAAATCTTCGCAGAAACTTAAATTAATCATGTCATCGTGTGGGATAATATATCCTTACAAATATCATGATTATCAATTTATATGATAAATAAATAAATGAATTTTTATAAATAAAATAATAAAAATTTTGTGTAATATTAATTAATTAAATTAATAAATTTAAATTATGATTATATTACTGATTATATCTTTTAATCATATGAGATTTTTAAATCTCCGTAAACTTTTAAGATAATCAAATTATTGTATGAGTCAATAAGACTCTACAGATATAATGATTAAGTTTTTAAAATATATATAATTATATATTAAATCAATCAAATTAAAAATTTATTTAAGTGTATATTATTTAATCTTTTATAGTGTGAGATTTTAAAATCTTCACAAATATTTAGGATAATCGTATTACCGTATAAGTCAATAAGGCTTTGCAGGTATGATAATTAAAATTTTTTAAAATATATATATATATATATATATATGCTTAAATAAATTATTACTAACACTTAAAAATATAAATAAATTAAGTTGTTAACTCTTTTATCGTGTGAGATTTTAGAATATTCCACAGATATTTAAAATGATTATATTACCATATAAGTCAATAAAACTCTGCAGGTGCAGGTATAGCGGTTAAATCTTCAATCATAAAACATAAAAAAATAATAATTTTAAACTCTTTTCTTTCTTTATTCCAAAAATTTAAAAATTAAGAAAATAATTAAAATTAAATTACTTGTTATAATTTAAAACACACATATCAAAATTTTAAAAATTATTTTATTTACAAAATGGTGAATTATTTATAATTAATTTCTCTTCAAAAAAGTATTTTCGCCAACAATTTTCAAGCACGAACTACATGGACTTTGATCCCCATCACAAAGTACATAGGCCTCAGAGTTAAATTTTAAGTCAAGTCCTCTCTCATAAATAAATAAATATTTTTACTTAATTCTTATCATTTTTTTAAACACATAAATATAAAAAAAATAATTAAAATAATTATAAAACCATATTAATAGAGCATAACAAACTTAAATAACCATTCTCACGAATAGGTGTTGTGGGGTGCCTAACACCTTTCCCACATTTAATTGACTCACAAACCTATTTTTTATTTTTGCAAACCATCTTTATTTTTCTTTGATCGATTTCGCAAGATTTCCCTCAAAATTTGGTGACGACTCCCATTCCATCCGGTTCTCGCCCCGAATGCCAGAATCTCCACTCTCACACCATCCGCGTGATCCGCATCTCATTTTTGAGGTGCAAGAAAAAGCATAACTTTATATTACTATACTTTGCTCATGTTTTGTTATTAGTCCTTGCACTTTTTTTTTAATATTTTTGTCCTTACACTTTTATTTTTTATTGTTTTAAATCCCTTTAAGATTTTTATACTTTGTTCATGGAAGGACTTAAAATAATAAAAAATAAAAGTGTAAGGACCAAAAATATAAAAAAAAATGTACTGATCAATAGAAAAATGTGAGAAAATATAGAAATTTAAAATTCTATTTTCTCAAATATTTATAATTATAAATTATCCATCAATTGAATTTTCACATAAGCCTTGGGAAAGAAGGCAGGAATGATGACCCACAAGTCCCCATTATTGGCCTCAATGATTTAGAATCCAATGATAGATGAGCCAGGTTTTTTATTAAAAACAAAAAATAATCAATTTGGATTAACTAAATTAATCTTGCTAGTAACGGAGGTCAGGTCTATTGGAAGGCTCCACAACATAATGAACCAAGTTTGAATCCTTACTAGGAAAGATGCCTCAAACAATATTATTTTCAATAAAAGATACTCTATTTGATCTTATTTATAAGTCACTTTCAGCATCTTTCATTAAATAAAAAAAAAAAACCCAAAACCTCATTAACTTTCTCTAAAAACTTAACAAATTTCCACCTTTACCTCTAATAAATAATTTTAAAGCTCATAATTGTTCTTTTATTCAAAACATTTAACAACAGCAAAACGTAAAGAGAAGCATTAAAAATTGACAAGTAATTTATAAATAGAATCAAATTTTTTCTTCTCATTCTGTCTTAAAAATAGGACCAAGGGAGTACATGCGAGAAATCACAAAAAAAAAAAAAGAAAAACCATTGCCATAACATGTTAGTCATAGTTGTGTCAAGAAAATATTTGTTATAAAGTAAATTATTTGAAATAAGCTCAAATAATTTAAGTCATGGGCAGGGAGATCAAAACATACTGTTAAGTAAAAATAATTAACATTAAATATTTTAAGCAACTATGAATTCTGGATAAGAATAAAAAGTAAATATTAAAGTTAAATATGATGATAGACATGATAAAAAATGTAAATATGGGATAATGTAATATAAATAATGAATAAAATGACCCATAAAAGTTGTTGAAATGGTGTAATTTCTGTTGTACGAAATTAATTAAGGGTCCGTTTGGATTTCAGTTGGGTATAATAGATTATGAAAATAATTAATTAAGTAGTAGATTTTAATCATAATTGATTATGTTATAACGCAATCTGTTTGGATACTGTTTTTCTAAAATTGATTTTAACAGAATTAAAGTTGTTTGAATAATTTAATTAAAATTAATTTTTAACTATATAAATTACTATATAATTTTTAATTTTAAATATCAAATATTAATTTTTTGAATATACAAAATTTAAATTTTATTAAGAAAAAAAAAGAAAAGAAGAGAGTTTAATTTTTTTTTATTAAATTATGTGCTTTTTTGTAATTTTTTCTTGGGCCTTTCTTTGTAATTTTCTCTAACATTTTTGACACATTTTTTGCGAGAAGCGGTGGGAAGAGCTTATAAAAAAACGCGCGTTTTGTGTTCTTTTTTTGCTGTTTGGATATTTTGTTCAAAAAATCAATTCTGGAGCTGAAAACGCGCGTTTCTCCTCAATCCAAACATACGCTAATTCAAACGTAATTTAATTTAACTAATATTTATTTTAAACAATACTCATTTCATTCAAGCACTTAAACTTTTCTTTAAGTAAAATTTACTATAGCACTTTTTACCAGAAAACTTACTATAGCATTGACTAACGAGAGAATTAAACATTTTTTTTCTTTTGCATGGAAAAAAATCTATTTATAAACTTCGCCCAAAAAATATCATTAAAAGAACACAAGTTTGTAGATATGACTCGCATTATTTGAGGTCTTTTGGATATGTCTGACATAACTTAATCTTCCCCCTGTACCTTATACTCAATAAGACAGTTAATTTTTTTTTTTTTTTACCTTGACATATACTATACCATTGTATATAATCCATAATGCATATATAAAATAGCTAAAAATGTTTATTTATAACATTAAAATCCAACACAACATTATACATACTTTGAAGTACACACACGAGATACATACGAGGCAAGGGACAAGTTCAATACAACAAACAGTCTTCACTCTTAACTCTTGCTCAGGCTTTAGTGCAAACTTCTCCATCACAAACCCACCCATCTTTCTTATTCTCATCTTCCTCATTGGGACCTTGTTTAGATTTCTCTTCCTCCAATGCCCGTTGTTCTTCAGCTGCTGCCTCAAGTTCTTTCACCCTTTCCTCAGTGAAAGGATAGGCTTCATCACCATAAAGCGTGATGAGTCCTCTGGCTTCTTTCGTGATGGTTCGGCCACTAGGTCCTATGGCCACCAACTTGGGAATGCCCTGCACCTTGAACTTGCGACCCAAGAATGCCTTCCTAGAGTCACAAAAGGAAGCGCCAGCCATGGCATTTCAGCAAAGAATTTGTCAAACGAGGCCTGGTCCCTGTCACTGGATATGAAGACGACTTCAAGTGCGTTGTCTTTGCCTTGATCTTGTGATATGCTTCTATAAGCTTTGGCAGAAATGCACGGCATGGTGGGCACCATTGAGCTGAGAAGTATAGGAGGACTGTCTTCCCACTAAATCTGACACTGAAATCTGAAATAAAGAAGAGCTACTGTCATTACTGTCACAGAATGGAGAGAGTAGAGGATAGGAAGAGAAGCACCATTATGGGTTCAGATGATACTCAAGTTTCAAATATCATCTCATAGTAGTATAAAATAGTTTCATGTTTGGAATAACAAATCAAAATCTTTCATATAAATCATAGACTAAAGTTCAAAGATATAAAATTCACATATTTATTGTATCCTGATTTAAATGATGCTCAAGTGTCAAATATCAGCATTTTAGAGTTTCATGTTTGAAATGACAAACCAAAAGCTATCATACAGAGCATATTAATTTTTACTGTAAAAATAAACTAAAAAGATATCAAATCCACATAGGTATTTCTATCTCCTGGTAATACCAAAACAA